>NC_056750.1:762980458-763010458 GCF_019279795.1 Protopterus annectens | reverse complement strand
AGTACACCCCACTGCCTGTCATTTCAAATTACTCCTACTACACACCCACAGGCCCACTGCTTACAGTAACCAAACCCACTGTTGTCTCCTCATTGTCTTAACTCAATGCGGAGACATTCACCCCCCAATCCAGGTCCAAACAACCCTCATTCATCTACCATAAGTCTAAAAGACTAACATCTTCACTTAACAATCAGCACAAGTAGTATCTGTAATAAAGTTGCTGAATTTCATGCCTGGTTACCTACTCACACTCCACATATCATTGCAGTAACAGACATGGTTAAAACCACATATCTCCAACACCAAAATTCATCCCCCGGGGTATAACATCACTCGCTCCGACAGATCTCATAAAAAGGGTGGAGGTGTAGCACTGATCTATCAAAATACATTAACCATTTCCACATACCCAAAACCAGTACCCACTTTTGGGATCCTTGAATTCCTACTTGCATCACTCCACATGATTAACAACAAACACATATGTATCGCCATACTTTACATTCCCCCAGGCCATAACATTCCCATTCTTATTATTTATTTATTTATATTTGTTGACCGGGAGTGTCTGACTGGACGTAGGTCCATTTTCAGCGGAGGCCCGGGGAGAAAAGCTCCACAGTTAAAATAAACAGACAGTAGTTACATTGGATTAAATAGCGATTAACAATTTACATAGCAATTACTTACAACATATTTACAGATGAAGAACATAGTACATCAGTAGACAACTAGAATCTTTTCTTGAAGATTGTCTATCCTGGATAAACCATAACATATCACAGAAACCATTATCATGGGAGATATCAACATCAGTTGGCTAAACCTTATTTCTAACTCTCCACCCAACAGTATAAACCTACACAATTTCACACAGTTATTACAACCCCAACCCATGGCCTTATCCACTCCGTCAGAATCCACTTTAGACTGGATATTAGTGTCACACTCTCACAAGTACTCTAACCAAGTCACCTTCCCAAACACATTTAGTGATCATCTACCTGCATACACATGCAGAACTCCCTCTCAAATATCTAAAGCACACTGCTATAAAACATCCAGGAATCTCACCCACTTTGACCAATCCACATTCATAAATATATTGAAAGCACAAAACTGGGGCCCACTAAAAACTCTTTCCTTAGATGACGCCGTTAACTACTTTAACAAAATATTTCTTGAAACCCTAAATGGCCTAGCACCTATTAGAACCAAACAAACTAAGCTGAATCACGCCCCATGGCTAACTAAACAACTTCTCCACAGAGGCTGTGCATGGAAACAATGGCTAAGGAATAGATCACAACTAAATGAAATTAACTACAAAACTCTCAGAAATAAAGAAAAAAACAAGTCATAGAAGGTAAAAATTACTTTTCCCATAACCTAACTACCCAATCGAAAAACCCCAAAAAGTTCTGGAGATCTGTCTCCTCTCTCCTCAACCCTGGCAAAACACACAACCCATCTCCCTCACCTGAAAAAAAAAGCCCTCTGAAAACTGCCCATGACTTTAACATGCATTTTATCACTTGTATTCAAAACCTAGTCAAACCTTCTACCAGCACATCTCAGGACTCTACTGTACCCAAAATTAATTGCACCTCCTTACCCCTTCAGATATCTCAACAGCTCCTGCCTTTACATTCCAACCCACACCTACCTCTCTCATATTCAAACTACTAACCAAACTAAAACCCTGCTCTCCTGCTGCTGATAACTTACCTCCTGAATACCTTCAACTTGTTGCTGAAGCAATTGCACTTCCAGTCAGCATACTCATAAATTGCTCCATTTTGGAATGTTATGTTCCTCAGCTATGGAAAAACTCCATTTTAACTCCCTTACACAAAGGAGGAAATTCCTATGACCTCTCAAATTATTGCCCCTTATCAATACTCTGTCCTTTATCAAAAATCCTAGAAAAAGTGTCCAGACTCAATTTCTTAAACTTCTCTTAGACAACAACCTTCTTGTCTCCACCCAACATGGCTTCCACCCTAACCATAGTAACATCACAGCTCTTTTATCTTTCACTGACACTGTGATCAAAGCCATTGATGCTGGTCTCCCTACATCTGTTCTACTACTAGCTCTGTCAATGTCTTTTGATACAGTCTCACACACAAAGCTCCTACACCAGCTAGCTAAATTAGGCTGCTCCCATAGCTGCCTAACATGATTCTTCTTCAGTAACTGAGAACAGTCAGTCAAATGGCAAACTGCACAATCTCAGTACCTATTAAATAACATAGGAGTCCCACAAGGATCTATTCTAGGACCCATTATTTTTAATGTTTTCATTAATGATCTCCACAAGGTAACAACAAAACAAAATTGTCCAATATGCAGACAATTCAACCATTATTTCCACAGCCAATACAATTGAAGACCTCTTCTCTACTACTCAAACTACCTTCACAGCCACTGACGCCTGGCTAAACAATGCTCAGTTACTCTTAAACCCCCCCAAAAAACAAATTACTCTTCCACAAAACCTCTCCCAACCAACTTTAAAATCCTTTCTCTAGACAACACAGAGCTTGAAGTCGTAGGTACTGCAAAATTACTTGGAATCACCATTGATGACAGACTCGCTTTCGAAACACATATACTCAGTGCTATAAGGAAAACTCACTTTAAACTTGGAAAACTTATAAACTTTACCTAGACAGCCATACCAAAATAAAACTGGCTCAATACCTTACTTATTCCATCTCTCCTATATGGTAGCACCATTTTCACCAATCTCAACTCATCTCTCAGCAACAAACTCCAGTCATGCTACTACAAAATAGCAACATTTGCCTCTAGCAAGCCTAACCATACACATCACTGCCTGGCAATTTTAGACTTGCATTGGTTAGACTTTAATCACTACCACTGTTATACCCAAGTAACTCTCACCCACAGACTCATCTTTAAATCAATCAACTGCCCAGCACTCAGCTCCATCTTTCACTCTTATATTCCTTCTCGGACTCTTAGATCCTTTAGCAAACAGCTCCTTAATGTTACCAAACCAAATAAAAGAACTGGCCAGACTCTGTACCCCCAAAGCATTGCAAAGCTATGGAATTATTTACCCCCCCATATAACTCAAATCAACTGTCACAAATCCTTTAAGTTTACCCTAAAAAGCTACTTCCTACAAAACTCCTCTTGCCCCTGTAATCCTAACAAAAGAAAAAAACTTAACCTCAGCGATTCTTCTAATCTGATACTTATAATCAGATACTTTGCTGCATTAACAATCATCTTCTGTATAATTCCATAAATACAATCTTAAGCATCTTGGCAACTTCGTTGTGATTTCCATTTTATGCAATACTGCTTTTATTTAATATTGAACTCTACTGTATGATTATAAAATTGCATGCAACTATGACGTATCAAATTGGGAATTTATTTAATTATGCTACTTGCATGTTTTAATGCAATTTGTGTGGAGCTTTTCTCCCTGGGCCTCAACTGAAAATGGGTACCTTACCCAGTGGACTTTCCCGGTTAACAAATGTCAATAAATAAATATCTTTCCATTTTCTTGGGAGCTGTAAGAAATTTGACAAAGGTTACTTCAAAACTGGGGTTATGCAACACTTCATCCTGGGATATTTTAGGCTGTCTATCATCTTATATTTGAGAGACCTATGATTCAGCTTTACCTGTATTCTGACAATATTATACTCTTTAATCAAGTGAACATGTAGGGAGTCTACAAATATTTTTAAGTGACTTATTTTTACTCTTACACAAGTGCTTGCCATCTAATAATCTGGTAGTTAATTCCAACAAGACAACAATCATGACTTTTGGCACTTTGCAAGTTTCAAGAACAACCTCACTTATTGTAGTTGATCATCTGTACATCATAACTGATCACAGCAGATAACAAAATCCCTGTATGACCAACAGAGCTGTAAAACCAAAATATTTAATGAACCAAAAAGAATACAGGTGAGTGCTTTTGTGGTTAACAATCGCTTCTTTAGACCAATAAAAAAACGATAAGACATTAAGCCACACATATTAAAGTACAAAGCCAACCAATCAAATAACCAAAAATATGATCACGTGTCCCTCTCACTGCCACAATGCTGCTCATTCATACCAAAACCATTCATAAAATTCTAACCAATCACATCAATGTCTCAACCCATGCACTTTCAGGATTGGTTTAACAGATACTACATCATTCAATTCAGAAAAAGATTCAGCTTTAAAGAATATAGTCCATTTTAACTCAATGCATTCTGTCTTATTAAATAGGTCACTACCTTTCATATTCTCAAAAATTATTTCCGGCACAGTAAACTTAAACGCATGCTGAACACCACCCTCGAGTACATATTTAAAAAATGAGTTTCTCAATCATTTAATTTGAATGTCTCCTATGTATTGTAATAAATGACTGACAAACTTGTTATTTAAACATGTACTCGAGGCTGGTGCACAGCATACATTTAAGTTCACTGTGCTGGAAAGAATTTTTGAGACTATATATATTTGTTTTAAGGGGGATGTTAACCCTTATTTATTAGCTTTTGTATGTTTTTACTGTAATTTGCTGTCTAATATGTTTGAAATTATGTGATTCTGACAGTGGTAGCTGGTGACATCAAAACCGGGAGAAGTGGAAGGCTACCTGAAGCAACCAAATCAGTGGGGATAACGGAAATGGATTACCGTGGGACAATGACTGTTAAACTCTTGACCAAGAACAGCAGGCGTTAGTCATTTTAATCCACAGATTCTTCAGTACTCTCTCATTATTGTCACTTTATTGACTGTATACACCTCACACGACCAGTTGTGATCAAATAAAACAATATATCACAGTGAATTATTTCAGTTTGTTTTACCCAAATACATGCTAGCCCTGTCAAGCTAGATTGATAACTGTTTAACTATGATCAAATGACAGCTGAGGTCAGAAACTTTTATACACAGACTGTCACAGTTCCCACTGTTACAGCCACTATACTGATTGTATGCACACCAGATATCTTATTTTGATCAAATAATAATGATAGTGATCTAAAAATAACATCAGAAATGTATTTCAACTTGCTTTACTCAAACATGCAGGCTAGCCCTGCCAAGTCAGACCAATGACTGTTTAACTGTGATAAAACATCTGGGGTCAGTTACTTTCATCCACAGACTACATCAGGTACCCAATTATTATAGCCACTGTATTGGATGTATATGCCTCAGATGTCTGATTATGATCAGATAAAAGTAATAGCATTCACAGTCATCTACTTCAGTTTGTTTTACTTAGGCATACAATATCCCTGCTAAGCCAGATCAATGATTGTTTAAAGGTGATCAGTCCACATTTGTGGACAGTCACTTTCATCAACAGACTGCTTCAATATCCACTCATACATACCTGACTCCTCCTCCTGAACATTATTCTGTAATTCTGCATGTAATGTTCCCACAAATTCTATTTACCTCTTTGTAATTTGCTACTGTTCTTTCTAAAGATCTAACTTCCAGCTCTTTTTTCTCCTTTACGATGGGCGGTACTTGCGTGTTATCACAACCACAATTTCCGATGTGCTGGACTTTCTTGTCTTTTACTCAAACAGTAACAAGGGAGTGTAATCAGGAAGGCTAGACTGTGAAAAACTCTTCTGGAATGGTGGTGGTGGCTTTGTGAAATGAGTAAGGGTTCAAATTTCAGGATTTCTGGCTAGCATTCATGAAAGATGTCAAGCATTGAATTCAGCGAGCGATCACAGTGACTGAGTGGCTGCCTGAAAGGAGTGTGTGTAGTCATAGGGTACGATGTTAGACAGACACACACTTCCAATGGATTCACTGTTTTCGAGCACGCAAGCCACAAATCCTAACTTGCAAACCCTCACTCGTGTTTTACAAACCCACCACCAAGATCGTGTTTTAACAGTCTACCCATCCTGATTACTTTGTAAGGAGTTTAGACAGGGTACTGTTTTGCTTTTCTTTCCTGATGCTTTCTGTTCTCTGGGTGGTTAAGGCTGAGAAAAAGGAACGTGGACCGTGTTTTAAGTGGAATGGAGGACTTGCTTAACTGACATCTTGAGATGCTGGCAGTAAATGGGGAAACCTATTTTTCAAACCTTATTTTTTCAGCCGTTGAAGTTTGAAACCTTCCTAAAAACTAGAACACATTAAAGGCAACATGTCTTTGAGGTTTTGTCATACTTCATTAGTCCCAGTTGACACAAGGAGAAGCAACCAGCATTAGTGCAAAAATGTGGTTGTGATAACACGCAAGTACCCAGTATTCATTGATTCAATTAGTGCTGAAATAGATGTTGATTTCCATGTTCTAATTGCTTTTTTGGCAGACATTATTTAACTTAGTAAGACCTTATTATGTATAGGCAATTCAGATCCTTTCTCCCAGCTCAAAATAATCATTTCCTTAGTTACAGCTGTTTGCTCCCACTACATTTCTGAGTGAGTACTCGTTAGGGAAGTTTTAAAATCTACCAACTCATTACACTCTCAGGAAGATGGAGTTTCATAATAGAACTGTTTTTTGAAAGTCGAAGTTCCAAAAGAAGGAAAAAAAATGCCCAAAATACAAAAAGGTGAAAAACTCCTTTTCTTGTTTTTCACAAGAGGGGCAAGCAACCTGCCCTTAAATGTATGTATATCAGCTCCTTGCCTGTACGAACTTGATGAAGCTAGAAATCAGAAATTAGAAATGACACTTTCAATGATTTCCTAAAGAAAAAGTGTTTGGCCTTATGCCTTTCATCTTTTTTTCTGCAGTCTATTGATGCTTGAGCAATTTCTCCTCAAGAATATGTAGGGAAGCCTCAAAAAACACATTCCCAATGTTACCTCTCTCTCCCATTACAATACCAAGACCCGAGGAAAATTCTCTGAATTCTGCTTTGGGTATAAAAATACCTATGGAAATACTTCCAAGCAAATATCCATGCTCTTCGAGGCTTTGTCTGTAATAATGTGATTTATGCCTTTGGGTTGACACTACTGGAAAAGTAATAGCTTTTATTTAAGTTTCTGGTACCTGCTATTCTTCATTTTTTCAAATGACACACAGCAAGCTTATGGTACTATCTGTTATATATGACCTATGAGTTCTCACTGTGATGTCTGGCTGTGTGTGGTAGCTGCACATAAGATGTGTCATCATCATCACTTAGCATAGCCAAGGAGAGTTTTCAAGTATTCCACATTCTCAAAGAGCAGCGAGTTCAGTCTGTGGGCAAGTAAGTCTGAGTTAAAAATGCTGAAATGTAAGTGGGGACAAATTATGATTTTGGCAATATTTGTTTATAAAACAACCATTAACTGTTAAATTTGGTGACAGGAAAAAAGTGACAATCAGATTGTTGAAGACCTGTCCAGTGTGTAGAAATAGTACCTGACTGAGAAGGATACCTCCCTAAATTATAATTAATGTATAACATTTGAAAATAGCCTTATTGTAGACTGAAATATTGAACATATCTGGCATTGTGTAGGCTGCTTACAAATCAATTCTGCTTGGAGTCGTATTTTAATATTTGCTGCTTTTTTATTATGTTTTACATCTCCAATATATCTTTGTTTGCTAGTGTAGTATTTTACTGCAACAGTGCCTTTTTTGGTAACTGCCTGGCATAGATTATGCTGAAAACCATTAGCTGTGCTTAACACATCCACTTAATTTTCAAAAGAAATAAGCAAATACCTAAGTGTTGTGCCACAATGCATCCTCTCCACAGAGAATTTTGACAGGCTTCAAATGCATAGCTGTTGGCAAGTGTAAAATGGTTCATTCATATATGTTCAAGACACACAATACCAAAAAACCCCCCCAAAAAAACAAAATGACTTGTCTTTGGATAATTCATTGGAAGTTTAAATCTACTTATGTTCTTTTTATTGTCTTTAATAAACAAATGTCAAAGCCAGTCTTCTCTTAAAAGACAGAATTGTTTCTTTATGTACAGCTGTGCACTGCCACTGTTCATCTACTTTTAAACTCTGTCACATAATTATGTTTCATTATGCAAACTACTTTACTACCAATACACCACTTAATTATAATGAGACTGCGGTCTCCATACATACCTTGCAATCACATTATGTAGGGTGTAAAGGAGAACTCAGAGTTAATTATTTAATTAGAGTTTAGATTTTATGATGTACAAGTTTCATAAAGAGGGTAGGGGGATATTTTGTTTCTCTGTGTACCAGGGCTGACCTTATGTGTAGGCGAACTAGGCAATGACCTAGGTGCCATGCTTGTGGGGGAGCTTTTTCAACCTATTTATTTTTATTTTTTAGGGCAATGTTTCTTTGCTCTAAAAACTAAATAAATACACAAAGCACTACTAGTAATTTAAAATAAAAATGAGTCTGTGGAGTATTGGATGCTCCAGAGGGGTGGGGCTCCAATTGACTTGCTAGTCACGTTATTGCTTACTTAAATGTTGCAAGGTGACTAGAGCACAGTACAGACCTTGTAGCATTCTAAATATAGCCACAAAGCCACCTCAAGAAGTTGTGCATATCCCCAATATTAATCCATTTACAGTTCTGACTGGCCAGGGAGGATAGGGATGATGTGATATCAGTGAGATAAGTGATATTTAAATGTTTGCACAGTGCACTTCCAGTGAGCAACCAGAATTTTTTGGCAACTTTTCTGACTTTGTGATTTGTGTGGGCAGTTGGGATGAGGGATATGGCATTGTGTTACTGTTTTTTTACAATGCTGGCAGTCATCAATGAGATATTCTGTTTTTTTCATGCTTTTAGTTTGTGTTGAGATTGAGAAAGGTATGGTGAGAGGTGCTATTACTGTTTTTACAATAATGCTGGCAGTGATGAATCAATATTTTCCTCACTATATTTCTGGCTTTGTGATTTATGTGGGAAGTTTGGGTGAGGGGAATGGCACAGTGATACGTTTTATTTAATACTGTTTTTCCACAATAATGCTGGCAGCGATCAACCAAACATTAGGTTCATAGGTGTATACTGCGCAAACGACCACTAGGGCCCTTAAAAGCCTAGCCGTGCAACCCAAATATGATTTAGAAATTTGATTTATGGGAGGGAGGGGAGATTTACTGACTGCCTCTGTCCATCAGAACATGAGAGCTGGACCAGAGGTGAATTTCAGATTATGTATCCATTGATTCAAGTTGTTGTTTAAAACAGATGGGTAGGAACTCTATTTCACATAAATGGGGAACCTGTTCCAGAGAATGGAAATTCTCTGAGAAACATATCTGTCTCTCCAACATGTGCTATTTATGTTGCAAGCAAAATTTATGACTTTAATTTCATAGGATCATAAGCGTTTACTAGGCTTAATGACCACAATGGCCTTTTTATGCCTAGCCATACATCCCAAATTTCTGACAAGTTCTGTACCCTTGATAAGTGTAAGTACGGACTTGGGAGATGAGACATTTTCAAGCTAGGGCCTGGGAGATGAACCATTTACAAGACTGCCTGTGTCCATTAAAGACATAGGTGCCAAACCAGGGATGAATGTCCTGGTTCCCATCCAATTGTTCAAGTTGGACTTGAATTGGGTTAGGGAGGAACTCCGCTTCACATTGAATTGGGTTAGGGAGGAACTCCGCTTCACATGCATGGGGGAGTCTGTTCCAGAGATGGGGTAATCTTTGGGATACATACCTGTCTCTCCATCAGGTCCTATTTATATCACAGTAGTTCTGATATATTTGTTATGTGGATGTGCAAAAGATTTATCAAAGCAGGGTTCAGGGATGCCTTTTATGCCAGGCAAAGATCAGCTGTCAGAAGTCCATATGATACCAAGTAAACAGACAGATCAGAGTAGGACAATGTGTTTAATCCCTGTATCTTTTTTGTAAGGAACCTTTGAGGACATTCCAATAGCTGCATGTGTTTGGTCAGGTTCATACCAAAGGGGGCATTATAGTCTACGATGGGACTGATGAATCCCTAGTAAAGTGGTGTGGTCACTTCTCTGGACCTAGAAGCCATTCCCTTGCTTATAATTTGAGCAACATAGAAGTATGTTTGTACTTCCTTGGACACATGTTGCTCAAAGGCTAGATTGCTATCTACATGAGTTTCCAGAACCCTAACTTGTGTGAATCAACTTTTAGGGGTGCATTCTCAATGACATACTTACCCAGGGTGGCAGACTTCCCATAAAGTACTATAATGCATTTCTTGGTATTGTGTTTTAAGCCATGGCTTTGGCACCAAGTGTTTGTCTGGATTAGACCTTCCTGAAGGGTGTTTTCATCTTGGGGGGGGGGGGGATTCACTGACTGCTCTCAGTTTGCAATCATTTGTGAACCTGGTTAGCCAGAGGTCTTTGACACTGGCTTTGACATTCAAGAAATAGATGCCAAAGAGGAGTTGGCCTAGCACAGTACCCTTGAGGACCCCACTGGTGAATAGCCTCTTTGTGGAGGTAGGACTGAGGAGATTAGAATCAGTGAGACTATCAGTGAGCCAGCTGTCTATCCAGTGTGTTTTAAAGGGGTTTATACCAAGTTCTGTAAGAATGTTGAAAATTCCTGAGTGGAGTATTGTATCAAATACCATAACCAGGTATAAGTAGGCAGTATGCATTTAATTTCCCCTCATCCATTGGCTTGTTGTCCTTTTCAAGGAAGTCCACCAGATTCAGTAAGCATAACCTTCCTTTGACAAAGCTAAACTGGGATGTCTGGAGGTCTCCTGTGTCCTCCTTGATAATTTCCATGATAATGGTTTCCATGGCTTTGCCAGCAAAACTAGTCAGACTAATGGATTTGTAGTTTGCAGGAACTGTCCAGTCAGATGGCACAATGCCTGTTTTAAGACTATAGTTAAATAATAACTTCAGGGATCCAGATAGGTCATATTTTAACATATTCAGGAGGCATCCTGGAATGTTATTAGGGCCTGTTGTGGCCATGTTCTTGGTTTTAGTGATTGCAGCCAGTACATGGTCCCTAGTTACAGCTGGAGAGGTTATGTTTGAGGGTATTGTGGGGATGTCGAGGGTAAGAGGGTGTAAAGTTGAAACTGAATTTGTCCACTAATAGGTTCAGTATATCTCTAGACATGGTGAATGTGGCACTATTAACCATCAGTTGAGCACATTGCTGCATGCTGCCCTTGAAGCTTCTGATGTAGCTGTAGAAGACCTTACGGTTATCTTACACTTGTAGAATATCTTAACCTCAAAGCTAACTTTGCTTGGTTTATTGGCCCCTTAGTTTCCTGTTTACTTTGATGAGAGGTTTTATCTTTATGGGAATTACCCTTACTGATTTTTGCCATATTTTTTTTCTTTTGATGTATGTCCTGTTTAATTTTTGATGTAATCAGGGTGGTTTGTTTCTGGGGCGAGTTCTGGGCTTACTTCTGGTAGGTACAGCATCCCCTGCAGCCACTGACATGGCTGTACAGAGTTTCTGAGAGCAATTGGTGTGTTCTCGGGGTTTGGAGGGGCACTGAATTTTGAAAAACCATCACTTAACAGGCAATTTACCTTGTAATAGTTCCTAACTGTTGCTGGTTTTAATGGGATTATAGAGTTGATTTTGCTTTCAAAGGAGACAGCTTTATGGTTAGACCTTACCAGGAAGGATGAGACATTGGGGGTAGGGTGGGGTGCAGTGTTCTCCCATATTTGTGAGCATGAGGTCCAATATATTGGAGCCTCTAATGGATGTATTCATTATGTGATCAAGGGTGTTTGTATTTGCAAAGTTCAGGAATCTCTCTGTCTGCAGATTTCAGTCCATGTAGGACTCCCAATCTAAAGTCTCCCATGAGCAGGGTGTTAGGTTTGGGACATGGAGGGTGACAAACAGGTGGCAAGGATATGGTATGGGTTTTTGTCTGTGATGATCTATATGTGGATGAACTCCACATCCTCCTGTTTGACTACCATACAGGTATGCTTGTTACTGATGTATGTTGAGACACCTCTACATTTAGCCCTTGTCTGTGCTGATACTGGTCTAAAAGTGTGGAAGGCATGCAGACCATGCACTGCCAGTTTATTCTCTGCTGCTTTAAACCATGCCTTGCATGGAAGGATTAAGTGGTTGTCAGTAAACTTGAAACAACTGCTGCATTGTTTCAAGATGCCCATATCCACCAAGCTGCCTATAGAGAAGTTAGGATATTGCATATCCATACTGTCTAGTCTATTTGATTTGTGAGCTACAAGGGGATGGTGTATTGGAGTTAGAAGGCTGTTAAGGGTGCTTGCTTTGTGCAGACTAATAAAGGTGCTTTATGGGGCAGATTATGCTAAACAGTACTATATTCTGTTAACTTTAATGTTTACCCAATATTGAATTCTAACTCTGTAGATATTGCCACTCGACTCTCAGCTAGTTGCTTTAAGATTGTTGGCACATAAGGTATTTGCACTATATTGATACTTTACAGGTTACAGTTTTATGGACCATTCTACAGAGAAAATTTGCTTCCTAGATGTTTGCTACTGTTGGCAATATCTCTGGCTTTTTGATTTGTGTGGGCAGTTAGGATGAGGGTAATGGCATGTTGTGAAGTATTGTTGCTGGGAATGGCATGGTGTGAAGTGTTGCTGGGGAATGCAATGTTATGTGTTGCTGGGGAGTGGCATGTTGTGAAGTGTTGCTGGGGAGTGGCATTGTGTGAAGTATTGCTGGGGAGTGGCATGGTATGAAATGTTGTTGCTGGGGAGTGGCATGGTGTGAAGTGTTGTTGCTGGGGAGTGGCATGGTGTGAAGTGTTGTTGCTGGGGAGTGGCATGGTGTGAAGTGTTGTTGCTGGGGAGTGGCATGGTGTGAAGTGTTGTTGCTGGGGAGTGGCATGGTGTGAAGTGTTGTTGCTGGGGAGTGGCATGGTGTGAAGTGTTGTTGCTGGGGAGTGGCATGGTGTGAAGTGTTGTTCATAGGTTGGTACTAGGCTATCGGCCCTAGGGGTCTATACAAGCCTAGCTATAACAATTCCCTGGATATTTCTTCCCACAGTATTTACTTCCCTGGACCCCTGTCTAGCAGGGTGAATGACATGATCCCTGGGGTGAATTTCCTATCTCCCATCCAATCATCAAGGTTCCTTTTGAAGAGGGCCAAGGAGGCACTCTGCTTGACATGTATGGGCAGTCTATTCCAGAGTATGGAGAGTCTCTGGGTCAGGAACCTATCCCTCCAGCATGTTTTGTTCATTGTGATGACAAGGTTTAGATCCCTGGAGTGTGTGACTCTGAGGGATTGGGATTTCTTTAAGTGGAGCATGTCCAACAGCTCAGGTTTGACATGGCCTTGTTATGTTAAGCAGAGATCACCTCTGAGTAGACAATATGCCACAGAGTATAGCTGGAGTTATTTTCAGATGGTCAGCATATGGCATCTGCTTTAGGCCTGTGATTCTTGTAGTGAGGTATTTCTGCGGCCTTTCCAGCTGTTGCAGATGTCTTGTGAGGTACATACCAAACGGGGTGTTCTACTCTATAATGGGTCTAATGAGAGATGAATGTTGTTGCTGGGGTATAGCGTGTTGTTGCTGGGGAATAGTATGTTGTTGCTGGGGAATGGCATGTTGTGAAGTGTTGTTGCTGGGGAATGGCATGTTATGAAGTGTTGTTGCTGGGGAATGGCATGTTATGAAGTGTTGTTGCTGGGGAATGGCATGTTGTGAAGTGTTGTTGCTGGGGAATGGCATGTTGTAAAGTGTTGCTGGGGAATGGAATGTTGTGAAGTGTTGCTGGGGAATGGGATGTTGTGAAGTGTTGCTGGGGAATGGGATGGTGTGAAGTGTTGCTGTGGAATGGGATGGTGTGAAGTGTTGCTGGGGAATGGGATGGTGTGAAGTGTTGTTGCTGGGGAATGGCAAGGTGTGAAGTGTTGTTGCAGGGGAATGGCATGTTAAGTGTTGCTGGGAAATGGCATGTTGTGAAGTGTTGCTTTTACAACAGTTTAGTGAAAACTGATATTTATTACTTTTTTAATACAATATTGCTGGCAGTGATCAATCAGATATTTTTGGCAATATTTCTCATTTTTTAATTTTTGTGGGCAGTTGGGATGAGGGAAGTGTTACTGTGAGAAGTGTCATTACCGCTTATATAGTAATGCTGATAGTGATCTACCAGATGTTTTGTCCCATATTCTGGCTTTGTGACTTGTGTTGGCAGTTGGGATGAGGGGAATGGTGTTGTGAAATAAGTGTTATAACTATTTTTCCAATTGGCAATGATCAACGAGTTTGGGCAATATTTTTCTGGCTTTGTGAATTGTGTGGAGCAACTATGATTAGGATATTTTAATGTGTAGCAGCTAGTTTGTGTCAACTGTGGAAGAGAAAAAATAATTCATAGGCCATCAGATGTCATGGCTGTATCTGCTGGGTTGAGGTTGGCTGGATGAAAAGTAACTTGTGAGAAGTAAGATGCACTACTTAACTGGCCACCTCATATGCACTGATGGTGTAGATATAATAGCTGTGGCTGCCTTCTGTTGAAGAAAATGCATAGTTGCCTGCTGCTGTGTGCTTATTTTGGCTTTATAGGGCTACTGTGATTACGTGAAGCAATGTGCAATATTTTAATTTGTGGCCGCTATTTGGAAGAAAGGTGAAATGCACTATACTGCCACCACATTTTATCACACTCAGACATCTGAACTGCACATAGAAGTGGCTGCAACTGAATGGTTGGGGGAGTGCTGCCTGGATGACAGTAACTGACCGTGTTGTCATTTGTTCATTTTAACAGTCATCTCTCAAAAAAAAAAAAAAAAAAGATGAGATAAATGCATCATACAATACTCAGACTTTCAGATCTTCTAGGGACTGCTGGCCCTCAAGCACTGAGGCCAAGTGAATTTTGACATAACCTTAGTAATTGCCTCTGCCCTGAACCTCACTTAGTCTAAAACCAGTCTTCTGCATGGGTGTACACATAAGGTCACTATATTTGTGTAGAGGCCTGGTGAAGTTGTCATTTCTTTAGCATTCCTCCTAAACCTCAGAGCTCACTATATCTTGTGTTGGGCTGGAGACTGCATGGTTATTATTTCTTGAACATTTCTCACAAACGTCAGAGGGTTGTACAGAGGGTCACTCTAGCTTGCAATAGACTCTCTTGAGGAAAAGTAAATAAGCATACAGTTTATATATGCCTGACAGCAAATATGTTATGTCTGGTTTTTTTTTTTTGTTTTTTTCCCAATCTGGCATTAGAAGGCTACACAGAAGGTGGATGCCTTTTGGGGCTAGGGGGACAGGGGGATACTGTATATAACTATGATAGCAGTAACTTGAAATATGACTGTAGGCATTTGTGCTTTAATTTTAATCCCAATTTAACACCAGAGCAAGATGCACAGAAAGTGATTACCTATTTTGTGCTGGGGGTATGGGGGATGTTTCTATACCTGGATATGATACATGTATCCTCACAAGCTTTTGTCCTCTGAGTTTATCATGAACTGGTGTTAGGTCAGCTTTGAGCACAAAAACTTTGATACAACTTATTTTTTCCTTGAAATAAAAAAGTAAGATAAAATTTATTTTTTGTGCACATACTTTTTGTTCAGGATCAAAATGATTGGAAAAAAATCTCTAACATACTCCTCAGAGCATATATAACTCCCATGGCTTCTGAATACTAGAAACCCCCCAGATCCCGAGCTTAATTTAGTTATTTGAGGATGGTTTTGGTCTTTTAGGGTTGTAGAATGTTTATAGGGAAAAACAAAGTTGAAGACTGAATTACCTTCCTTAATCGCAGTTTTAATTCAGGCCATTATTAGATGAAACTGTTAAAAAAAAAAAAATGCATCTTGGAGCATTTGGAAACCTCATTGCTTCTGGAGGCCTAGTGGCCATGGAGCTTTCTTTCACTAGGTCATTAGGTCGGCCCTACTGTGGATGATTATGACCCCAGCCTAGTTCAGAATGTGAAAAGGTCCAAGTGAAAACAGAAGAAAGAAGATAACCTTCCCTGTAATATGTGGTGAATTAGTCCCAACTAAAGGGGAACTTTTCTGGTAGCAAAAACTGTGAAAAGGAAGGACAAGCGACAGACAACACAATAATATCAGAACTTGTAGCTTAGATAAACACACAAAAACAATATATTTACAACATAAAGATCAAGGGAAATGCAATCCTGAAGAGATATTAACTACTTAAAACTCCTCCTAGTGAAACACCTCAATATTGCATACATATGTCTAACTATTTCCTCAGTTACTTCGAATAATTTCAAACAAAAATGTTGGAATTCAGAAAAGTTACCATGAAGTGTACACCTGAAGATAACTTTTCTATATTCATAGATGGGCCTTCTGCAGTGCTTGTGAAAGATGAGATGTGGGCGTAATGGTTAAGGTGTTTACCTTACAGACACAAGGTGCAGGGGTTGATTCTCATATGGGGCAATTGGCTAGGCTTAAAATGGCTCACAAGGGCAGTTAGACTGTTACTAATCTAATCTATGAACATATGAAAGCATGCATCTCCATGATGGGCTGTCTCCATGACCATGCTAGATGCTAATGTGGCATTCCAAAGGAAAGGCATATGCTAACGAGCTATGCGTTTCCTCTGGAATTGTCTGAATTAAGGCATTTACACAGTGGAATAATTGACTGAATTTCTTGGGCGTGTAAATTAGCATGGTTGCTCATTCACCACAGTAGAGATAAGTGCTGGATGTTAAACAGGCAGGTAGTGTTAGGGTGTGTGTGCATATGTATATGTGAAGAGCTGTGCATGTGTGGCTGGGGGGGGGGGGTCACAGCAGGGGGATTATTGAGGGGGCGAATTAAGTATGGGGTGTGTGTGTGCATGAATGTGGTTGAAGTGGTAAGTGCCCATGACTGCAATCATGTGGGAAGAGGGGACTGTGTATGGGGGGGGGGGTGGTGTTGAGTTGGCTGTCATACTTCCACAGACCCCTACACTAATGAGCAAAGTCTGCAACACTGGAGCAGGGGAACCTTAGTCCTCAAAGATGACTTTAGACCATTGTGCATTACTGAGAGACAGGGGCAGAGTTACTAGTAGATACCATGGAATGATTCTTTCATTTTGGGCCATTTGCCCTTAAACCTAACTGTGATTATGGAGGGTACCGATCCACTGGACATCAGGGGAGAACTCTCTCATGTTTTGGCATAATGACACTTAAATACCAGTATTATTGGTGGGACGAGAACACTGTACACTCAAAAATAGTCATCTCACACCTTAACATTTAAACATAATGTGTACTGGAGAGAAGAAGGGAGACCAGTATGTCTCTACGTAGTGTGTCTTAAAGGAACTTAATTAAAAAAATGCATTGCGGAGACCCATTGGACGCCATGGGCATTATATACACCTTAAAAAGGATTCAAATTCTGTACCCTCCCACAGAAGATAGTAGTCCTCTGTGTCAGCACTAAACACTAGTGATGCATATGAATAAGAAAGGAAGCTAGGAAAAATATGAAAAAATTAAGTTAGAAAGGGGTGGAGAAGGTTTTGAACCCTGCACCCTTGTCACAAGAAACATCAGCATGCATATATTGCATTAATTCATACGTTTGTAAATCAAGGGTGTTTTTAACATGTAATGATGATCTTAGCCACTATTCAGTGTCAGCAGCATTTCTTGAGTTATGTGGGAGTGTGAAAGGCAGCATAAAATATACCTTTCAAGCTCATAGTTCAAGAAATGTATACAAAGCCAAGATCAGACTCACAATCAGGAACAGGTTTCAATTGCTCCTCTTACAGACTTAGAAAGTTACTAAAATAACAGCTTTTGCACTAGTATGCAGTTGCTGAAGGATACAAAGTAGAAAACTCTGGCATTAATGACTACATGACTGTAATCGCCTGTGATTTATCATGGCAGGAACAAGGAGGCATCAGGGACATTATGATAATACAGGCGCAGGTATAGGGCATGTGTTTTGTGATTGTGTGAATATGAATGAGGGGGTGCCTGGTTTACACAATGCATGGGCCACCATTGTTAAGTACCACAGGAATTGCTAACTAGCACTTGTGATAATTAAAGGTGATATACTGACATGCAAATTAGCTGATGACAAAGTTCTTCCTAATTGAGACTAATGTGCCCCTGAATCTGATGGTACTATATCTTAGAAACAGGACTGTTTTACTGTAGCCCTTAACATGAGCATTAGGGTTCTTTCTAAAGCTAATGGCTGGTGTATCTTGCAAATAAACCTAGGATCCCTCTGCTCCCCACATATGATTACACCCAGTCTAATTAACATTGATTATAATTTTACTATTGTTTAGCCTTATGAATAGTATAATCAAACTCAGTCATAGATATTATGAGTGTTTTTAGATTTTGTGACTGAAAAATATAATGCAATAAATGACATACTTATGAAGACACAATGGGACAGTATGCTTAATCAGGGGTGTAGTCAGTAAATTCAATTTTGTACTCTCAAATGCTTATTGCTGCCCCCTCAACCCACCTGGCGTTTAAAAAAATGGTGACATCATTGAAGTTGCACCCCCCCCCCCCACACACACACAGACACACTGCTTAATTTGTAACATTATCAGCTGCTTGGCCAAAAAAACTGTTGGAGGTATTTTTATATTTGAGATTCTGTCTGTAAGCAAGCTATATACATGTTAGAGGCATTCATTTAGATGGCTATAGATGTAACATGGCAAGATAAAGCCCCCTATTTTTCTAACTATGCTTACAGAAAAATGCACAGAGTACAAACTGTGTGCCTGGATACACTCTTGCCCTTAATGACCAAATATATGTCCTTTGAATGTCATGAATTAGAGTTAACTGTTGCATTCATCAACCTATACCATAAAGCATAAATATAGAGAAATTTAAAAAAGCTTTAGAGGAATCTCTAAATGTAGCTTTCAAAATTAGCCTAATCATAATTTCAAACCAAGATTAAATGATAAATACACAGAATGTAGAATCTACTCACTTTTCTTATGAAATCTTCCATAGCTAACTGTGAATCATACCTTCTCTGAGCTTTTCACCAATAAGTTAATATTTTGTTATATCATAAAACTGAAATAAAAAACTTGACTGGAATGTTATCGATAAAGAATGAAGCGATTATATAGCAAAACAAGCCACCTTGGCGGAATCACAAAATCAATCAACCGTATAACAGAAGGAAGAAAATCATGGCAAAAATTAGGAGGTGCAGCACCCAGCAGGATAAAAGCACTCTCATCAAACTAAACAAACACCTCAGAGGACAAAGTCTACCAAAGCAAAATTTGAGGAAAATTTGGCCTCCAGGTCAAGGACAACAACAAAGCATTCTTTACCTGTGTCCACAAACTCAAAGGTAATACACAAGTGTGTGCAGAGTTCGTTGTAAATGGAGCCAGCTATAGTGACCCAGAAGATATAGCAAACCTCCTGACTGATAAATTCAGCTCCAACTTTACCCCTCTCTCTCACTTAACCTTCCCTAAGGAAATACCATCAAATATAACCCCTTACTATCACTAGGGAACAGATTCTTAATGCACTCTCTAAGACCAAGAACACTGCATCAGTGAGCCCAGACAATATCCCAGAATGTCTTCTAGAAGTATGAAACATGTCCTGTCAGAGCCTGTGGAATTACTATTTAACTGTAGCCTCCAAACAGGCTTCATGTCTCATGAATGGAGAAAAGCAACAGTCATCCTTCTGCACAAAGGTGGGCTATCTACTGACCCTGGAAATTACAGACCTATAAGTCTCACTAGTCTTGTATATAAAGCTATGGAAAGAATTAACGTGGCAATAATCAAGAGAGAGCTAGTAAACCCCCAGACACTGGACCCAACCCAGTTTGGTTTCAAGGGCAGATCATGCCTACTCAACCTAGTGGACCTGTTTGAGAAGGTAAGCAAAGCAATGGATGAGGAAAAATGGTTCACACTGCCTACCTTGACCAGGCCAAGGCATTTGACAATATACCCACTCAGGCATTGTTGACAAACTCAAGAGGTTAAGTACAAATTATTATGTCACCCAGTGGATAGCCATCTAGCTTACAGACAGGACCCAGGAAGTTAGAATTGGGGAGTCCACCTCTACAAAGAGACCAGTCACAAGTGGACTCCCTCAGAGATGAGTCCTTGGACTGCTGCTTTTTGGCATTTACTTCTCTGAAGTCAAGATCAATGTCAGTGGTCTCTGGCTGACTAAATTTGCAGATGATTGCAAATTAGGAGCTGCAACTGAATCCCACATTGACGCACATCTTCTCCAGGAGGGGCTGACACAGACAAACATCTGGTGTTAAAGCCATGGACTAAAACTAAATGCCAAGAAATGCATAATAGTATCCTTTGGGAAGTCACCCACCCCTGGTAACTATCACATTGACAACACACCCCCTTACAGTTGACCCAGTAATCATGGACTTAAGGACACACGGTAATCTAGCTTTGTCCATCACGTGTCTACAGTAGTGAGGAAATCATTTTATATTATAGGTTCATAGGTTCATACTAGGCTATCTGCCCGAGGGCATTTACAAGCCTAGCCCATAGTTTTGTGGCTTACGCCACCCCTTTAGTATGGGGAACTATACCCATTATTTTGCTGTGCCTCTGTCGAGCAGTGACACTGAGGTAATCCCTGGGGTATATCTGCGATCTCCCATCCATTGGTCAAGATTTCTCTTGAACAAGGCCAGCGAGGTGCTCTGCCTCACATATGCCGGGATTTTATTCCACAGCTTAGGGAGTCTTTGGGTGATGAATCTATCCCTCCAGCACGTCCTATTAATAGCCGTGTCGAGGTTTGTCTCCCGCCCTTGTGGCTCTGACGGATCTAGATTTTTTGAGGTGAAGCATATTCATCAAATCTGGGTTTGACATGGCCTTGTATGTTAGGCAAAGGTCACCTCTGAGCAAGCGGTGGCGACTGAATAGAGCTGGAGTTCTTTCAGTCGGGCAGCATAGGACAGATGTTTGAGACCCTTTATCCTTTTGGTGAGGAACTTTTGTGGCCTCTCCAGCTGCTGCAAGTGTCGGGTCAGATACATTCCGAATGGGGCATTGTACTCAATCATTGGTCTGATGAGTGATGAGTATAGGGAGACTATGACCTCCTTGATCTAGATGAGAATCCTTCATGATAAGGTGGGCAATGTAGAAGGTCTTCCTAACTACTTTAGCTACATGGGTGTCGAATGACAGACTACTATCAACCTGGGTCCCCAGGTCCCTGATAACTTCTTCTGTGCTCAGTGGATTGCCACCTATTTGGTAGCTAGGGGTAACCTTGTTTTTCCTGAAGGGTATGACTATGCATTTTTTGGCATTTAACTTTAGGCCATGGCTCTGGCACCAGTTATCCGTTTCTGTGAGACCCTTCTGAAGGATATCTGTGTCAGATGTGTTTTCTACTATGGCGCCCAGTTTGCAGTATGAATTTCCTGTTCTCCATCCAATTGTTCAAGTTGCACTTGAATTGGATTAGAGAGGAACTCTGCTTCACATGGATGGAGACCCTGGTCCATAGACGGGGTAGTCTCTGGGATACATACCTCTCTCTCCAGCAGGTCCCATGTGCAACTTATAAACAAAAGTATGGCATCTAAGTCCAAGGAAGTCAATGTTCCACTGTATTTGGCATTCATCAGACCTGTTACTGAGTACTATGTCCTTTTGGTATGTACCTAACTAGGCATATCCAACAACTGGAAAGTCCGCTAAAAGAAAACAGGGTGTAAAGATGTCCTACAGAGACCGCCTCAAGGCCCTATCCCTGTATTCTGTCTCCTACAGGCTTTTGAGGGGAGATCTATGCCTGGCATACAGGGCATTGCCAGACCCCACACTGATGGACCTCCTGCATATCCACAAAACAAATAGCACCATAATTAGCCATTTTAAAGACTTAAACCTTATTTGTGATATACATAGGACCTGCTGGAGAGAGAGGTATGTATCCCAGAGACTACCCCATCTATGGACCAGGGTCTCCATCCATGTGAAGCAGAGTTCCTCTCTAATCCAATTCAAGTGCAACTTGAACAATTGGATGGAGAACAGGAAATTCATCCCTGGTTTGGCACTGTTGGACATGGGCAACCTGTAAATGGTTAATCTCCCAGGCCCCCTACTTGTAAATGTTTAATTTCCCAAATTCCTTCTTACACTTATCAAGGGTGTCAGAACTTGTCAGAGATTTGGGATGCATGGCTAGGGTTAAAAAGGCTCTTGTTGTCATTAGCCTGGTAAACACCTATGAACTTGTAATAGATACAGTGATTGTGTTTGGACAGAAACATTGTGCAAACTTCTCAACGGACAAAGAAATAAGTCAGAGTGCTACAGAGTGAAGGGGATAGCCATTATATATTTACAGTCATTATAACTGCTGACACACTTTAATAATAATAATCACAATAAAAACATTTGCCAAAAGTCAAGTCTTGTAGAATGAAACACACTAAAAAACACTCAAAAGGTGTATACAAACTCAAAAACTAAAGAAGAAAAAAACGACCACCACCAAAAGCACAAGCAAGACAGTATTTATTAAAACTAAGTGCTTTCACCCAGCTTGTACCATTATTTCAAGTGGGAACAATAGCACTTGATAACTGCTTACTTACATGCTGTTTCTTTCCTTTCTATGGTTTTGTCACGATTACACCTAAGGAAATAATTGGCAAATTCAGATCAGTAAATATTAACCACAGTAACAAATAAAAGTATCAACCAATATGTAACTCTATGGGTAAACATTCACTAAGTAGCAGGATTCGGCAAGCCTTTTTTTGGGGGTGGGGGCAGGGTTACTGGTCTACACTAGTTGGAGTTACTAGTGTTTTTTCCAAGTGGAGTTTATTTGTGAGATGCTTCTTCTTTTTGGACTATTCTTTGCAGATAAGGAAGTGGAAACGGTCTGTGAATAACCTAATTGTGAACCTAGCTGAAGTTAATTAACTGGGTTAATAGTTATTTTGATGAAACATGTCGAAATTCTCCCAAATGGTTTACAAAAAGATGCACACCAGTTGACATCAGGATTAATGTTTGCATAGGTAGTGTCATGAGACCAAACTGGGTTAATAGTTATTTTGATGAAACATGTCGAAATTCTCCCAAATGGTTTACAAAAAGATGCACACCAGGTGACATCAGGATTAATGTTTGCATAGGTAGTGTCATGAGACCTTGCCAAAAAGGTAACAAAGTACAAGTATATATTAAATGGTCAAGTCATAAAAAGTAACACCACCATCACTAAATGATCTAGCAGCAATAGTAGACAGTAATTTTAACCTTTGTATAAATGCACAAAAAAGCTGGTGAATGTTTCATATTTAACTATGCACCTCTAAATCAATTTAAACTTTAGCCAGTATGCATCTAGCAACATTAGAAAAGAATATTCTATAGCCCATCTATTTCTAAAGGTAGCGTGTAGTCACGCTAGGGAGATGTTTATACCATAATTATACATTACTGATCTGTCCCGTTATTAAATACATTGCTGCATTATGTAGACTTTAAACAAGCTACCTGAAACTAATTAAAATGTACAATGGTTCTGTACTAGAAAATCTCTTTCTGGGAAAATCTGATCTGTTCAGAAAAGCTTCAGAATGAGTTATGACTGGTCTAAAAGGCAGTGTCTTTCAGTTTTATTTGAAAAAATCTGTGTATGGAATTTACAACTGAAGAATTAACAGATTAGGGAACATACTAAAAGTGAAAAAAATTAGAAAATGCAGGTTTCATACAATACACAGTATATATGAAAACTATGGAATGGGCTTCCCCTTACAATTGGAAGAAATCCGCTATTAACCTCCATTAAAAATAATTTTGAAACGCAGATGGAAATTAGAAAAAATCAATATGGTTTACAACACTTAAGGTTCCTGAATGTAGTAAGGCATACATTAACCATCAAACCATGAACCTATAAACCTGTCAAATCTTCTAAAAGTACCCACACATGCTGGTGTATGGAAACAATATATCCATGATACAATATAGTCACAATTGGTAATGCATTACCTTCCACATACAGCAAAAAGTTATCAAGAATTTACCTTTGGATTTGATGAAACATTGGGGAGCAAAAGTTGCTGAGCCTAGTTGCATCACAAACACCAGCAGACGGAACTCTGAAGGCAAGTTTATAGTACAATAACTATGCTGTGGAACATGCAAAAACATTGAAGAGAAGGGAGAGTGGTGCTAATATCAGCCTTGTCTGGTATCCCTCGATAATGTGAATGATTTCGATATGAAACCACTGCTGCATGGCAATTCACATTTATTAGTAAAGCTTTTCCCGATTCCATATTCATGTAAAATTTCCCATATAAATGCTGTCTCCAGGGAAATGAAAGCTATTTATGAAATAAATGTGTTGGACATCCATGCGTACAGAGTCATAGGTGAAGGAATGTAGTTAGAAGTTTATCCCAACAGGAAGTAAACTAATGAAGCCCACTTAGTTTTAAAATTAAATAATGTTAGTTCTGATTATAATATAATACATGTGGAGTCACTGGGTGAGGTGCAGCAACATAAAAAAGAAAAATAATTCAATAAAGAAAATGTTAAGTGATTGTGTAATGTACCAAAATAATACAAGTGAAACTGAGTTTCATCAACATGAGTTAATGTTTTATGATTAAACATTGTTACTCATTTAGTGGTTTTCATTTATTTATTTTCATTGAATTTCCTGGGTTTATAGAGATTTGTGTAGCAAGTAAAACTGGATGTTTAATCAGAGTTAATGGTTTATGATAAATATAAATCCATCTCTCTCTCTCTCTCTCTCTCTATATATATATATATATATATATATATATATATATAATGTGTGTGTATTTTTCTGGCACGGCCAGTGGTTTTTATGTAATATTTCTTTTCAATAAATAACTTAAGGCAAGCATGTCTGCAGGTTCATTTGGATAAGGAGTAACAGCTAAGCTTACATCTGATTTTTATTAGTGAGACAGGTTAAAATGTTTGTTTGACTTTTAAAAGTCAGTACGAATTTTTGCTTTATAAAATTAATGTTTTCTTTAGCTCATTAAACAAGGAGCATAAGTATACTGAAAGCAAAAACAAGCACGTTTCTTCACATTCCTCTGATCAAAAATGTTGAAAGTACAACATTTGCATAGTGCCACATGTAAGTTATTCACTTTCTAAAAGAAAGAACCCAAGTGTTTATCAGCTGTAAAAGAAAGTTGACAGCACCCCATATTTACTACACTCAGCACTAACGATGTGTACCCACTTTTCTTACTGACACTCGAGTCTAAAAGTACAGAAAAAAATAAATAAGGCCATGTCTTCATCTGCGGCAAATTACAGATCATCATGACTTCACATATCTAAGTTTCATTGGATTGTATAAAAACTGCTATCTGTTTAAAGCATGAGATGATGTCCTTCCATATCACTGTTAAATTATTCATTACCTCTGGGATCTCATGCCAAGGATAGCCTAATGTCAAAGCCAGTATACCAAAGCCTTTATTTTATTACCTTGAAGTATCATACATCAGATGTATGCTTCCCACTCAAGAGTAGGGTGCAAAGGTGATGTATGAACGCTCCCAAACTGGGACTTTATTGCTGCCATTTGGAATGCCATTATCAAATGGTCTGAATGCCCTTCATTGCGATGCTTATATCAAGCCTATGCTTTCAGATAAGTACTCTGTTTGGGTTCCTTTTTCTTTTTATTCTATTTTTGTGGGTTACATGTCATCTTAGAAAGGGAAGTGTCATTGTGGGAGGCAGATTATCTATAAGGACTGCCATAATAGGTGTCTGTTTTATGTACATCTCACTACTGCACTCAGTACTCCATCTTTTAGGCTTTTGTAACAAAGACTTTCTGGAACATCTTCCTTTCCTTTCCCTTTATCTTGAGAAACATCATCCCAAGCTGTTGGCTCAAGGTACTATGGTAGAATCCACTTATTCAAAGGTACAGCCACTGCTCAAGAAGGTGGCCAGGAAATCTAAGCCTGGGCTGCTGCTGTTCAGCCTCCACCAGATGTCTCTCTTGAGGTGGATAAGAACCTGAAAGACCAGTTTTGCCTGCAGTGACAATCTCTGAGGCCAGCACAGAACTGACTTCTCACACGTCCTCGGAGACCTTGTAAATATCTTCATTGAATGTTGAGGGGGTACCACTGCTGATAATCTCCAAGGGGCCTAAATGGATTCCTCAGATCCCTGTTAGGGAACAGGTGCCAGCTACCTTGATTGAATCCAGGCAGGGGTCTAAGACATCTAACTTTTAAAGAAAAGGCAGAAGACTAAGCATGTGGTGCCACCTGCCATAGATCAACACGAGAATGGCAGGACTTCGCAGAAGTTAATAAATAAATACGACTTGTTCAAGGCCTTGATAGCTGTAATACCTCCTCAAGAAGTTCTTGTTCCTGCACCTCTTTGGTCTTCCACCCCCAAAAGGGGCAATGGAGTCCGAGTTCTCTGATGAGGATTCTGACTCTGATAGTGACACCTTTCCTCTTACTCCTCCTCTTTCCAAGGTTCTTAACAAGATCAACAAAAATCACGTTGGTGACTCCCATATGGCCCAGACAGCACTGGTTCCCCCTTCTTATTCCATCTGGCCAGGGGCAATCATCACAAGTTACCTCACCTCATGGACCTTCTCACACAGGCAAAGGATCTCTCCTTCACCCTTACCTGTCCACTCTTAAGCTAACACTTTGTGTAATATGGTTTTGATTCCTTTCTGACATCAATTTTCTGAGAATGTGCTTAGGGTGTCCTGCAGGAGGCTAGGAAGCAAAGTACCAGCAAATCGTATATATTAAAGTGGAAGAGATTTTCTTTCTGGTTTCAAACATCACCAGGATCCCCTACCATTTGGGGGTTCCTTTGGTTCTCACCTACCTGTGTGAACGTCTACATGCTGACTTGGCATATTCTTCAGTGAAAGCTCACTTAACAGCAATCTCTGACTGTCTGCCACTGAATCCTCCTTTGGCCTCTGGATTTGAGGCCAAGCAATTTGTAAAAGGCATCCTTCATATCAGACCCCAAGAGTGCCCAAGTATCTTTTTTGGGATCTTAAATTTGTCCTTGAAAAAGTGACTGCCTCCTTTCAAGTCTGACTCTACTACTACTTTGCAACATCGCAACTGGAAGACTGTTTAATTGGTTGTTTTAACCTCCACCAAAAGAGTGTCTGAACTCTAGGTCTTGAAGGAGGTCCCTCCTGTTTTTGTTTTTTTCAGAGATAGGGTGTCACGCTATACAAATCCCTATTTTATGCCCAAGGTGGTTAATAAGCTGTCCCTTAATCAGTGTCTTCAGCTTTATTCCTCTTTCACTTCTCTGCAGGTTGTTAGTGAGAAGGTTCTTCATACCTTGGACTTGCATAGATAATTCAGATATTATTTAGAGAAAACAAAGACTGTTTGTAAATCTGCACAACTTTTTGTTTCTTTTCACTGCAGGACATTAAGCTTGGCAGTTTGTAAGCAAACCAACTCCTCCTGAATTTCAAGGTAATTTTTTTGTTCTTTTCACGACAAACAGTTGTCTACCTCTGTTAGGGCTCATTCTACTATGACAGTGGCTTCCTTTGGGGATTTCCTCAAGGGTTTGGACATCAATCGCATCCTTAAGCTGCTACTTGGCCTTCAATTCACATGTATTAAATGCTACAAATTGGATGTCATTTTCAGATCCCAGGCAGGATTTGCCAAGGCTGTCCTTAATGGGTTTGTGGAGGGCTCCTCCTTGCCTCCTCACCCCTGCCTTCACAGTAACTTTTGTACTCTCCTACAGATGATTGAATATTGCAATAGTGATATGAAAAGACAGTACAGTTCTGTAAAATCTTACTATAACAGTAGATGTCCTTTTCACTGTAGCAGTGTTCACCCCCTCCAACACCTTGTGTTCTCATTTCCCATGGGCGATATTTTCTTTCCAGCAGGGAGGTTTGTCTCATTCTCCTCCTTTCCTGGATGTACTTTTCCACTGGAGGCCCTGGTTCTCCTGGAGAACTTAATTTCTGGATTGGGAGCATTCATACATCAACTTTATGCCCTATGCTTCCACAGGGATCATATGTCTGATGAATAATGCTTCTAGTCAATAAAGGCTTTGGTATACTGGCTGAATATTAGGTTTACAGGTCCACAGGTAGGTACTAAGCTATTGGCCCTAGGGCCTATATAACCCAAGCCAAAAAGGTACCCTGGCTTTCGCCACCCAAAAAAATTTTCCTGTGCCCCTGTCAAGCAGAGCTACAGAAGTGATCCCCGGGGTGAATTTCTTATTTCCCATCCAGTCATCAAGATTTTTCTTGAAGAGTGCTTTGTTTGATATAGATAGGTAGTTTGTTCCAGAGTATGGGAAGTCTCTGGGACAGGAATCTATTCCTCCAGCATGTTTTGTTTATTGTGGTGACTAGGTTTAGGTCCCTAGAGCGTGTAGCTCTGAGGGATTGGGATTTCTTTAGGTGTAGCATGTTCAACATTTCTGGGTTTAACATAGCTTTGTATGTTAGGCAGAGATTGCCTCTGAGTAGGCGATATGCAATGGAGTAAAGCTGGAGTTTTTTGAGACGGTCTGCGTAGGGCATCTGTTTGAGGCTGGCAATCCTCTTTGTGAGGTATTTCTGTGGCCTTTCCAGTTGTTGTAGATGACTTGTGAGGTACATACCAAAAGGGTTATTGTACTCTATAATGGGTCTAATGAGTGATGAGTAGAGGGGAACAATGATCTCTTTTTTTCCTGGATGAGAAACTGTTTGTGATGAGGTGTGCTACGTAGAAGGATTTCCTGACTACTGTGGCAATGTGATTATCAAAGGAGAGACTATTGTACCCCTGTGTCCCAAAGTCTCTTATCACACTTGCAGTGTTAAGTAGACTACCAGCTATGTGGTAGTTCATGGGTACAGAGTTTTTACCAAAAGGGATGACTATGCACTTTTTGGCATTGAGCTTGAGGCCATGGCTTTGACACTAGGCATCTGTCTCAGTGAGGCCCTTTTGTAGGATGTCCACATCGTTAGGAGTTTCGATTATGGCTCGTAATTTGCAGTCATTTGCGAACTTCATTAGCCAAAGACCACCTACGTTAGCATGTACTTAAGAGAAGTAGATACCAAACAGGAGAGGACCCAGGGCTGAACCCTGTCATACTCCACTTGTCACTGGTCTGAAGTCGGATTTGGCTATCTTTTGTAGGAGATCCCGGAGGTAATAAATATTGCAACAGTGAAATAAAACGACATCTACTGTTATGGAAAGATTTTGCACAAGTGTACTTTCTGATACCAAATTTGTGGCATATCAGAAACTGTTTGAATGGCATCATTGTTTTAATGTTCCCAAATAGAATATTTCAAATAAAGAAAAATAACTTGATTGCCAAGGTCAAGAAATCATTATTTTTATTCTCCTTACGAACGTGGATCCAAAATCCTACTCTTGCTGTATTTCAGAGTACCTCCCCCATTTCATCATAGTCTCTTTCCACTTTGAATCATAACTTTTTCCTTGGGATATGTCTATGAACTTTAACAGCATAGTTATTATGGGTTTACTATCAAAATATCTAACACCATTTGGTTGAAATAATGTACTGCGGTGGTGGTAGCGTTGTCGCCTCACAGTAAGACATTGTCCTGTTCAATTCTCAGCTAAAGCGTCTTCTGTGAAGAGACATGCATGAATGGGCGCACCTTCATTGAAGGTTGTGCGTCAGAGCTGTCAACACTGTATGTAAAAATCTTCTGCCAATCATTAGCGGACCGGAGTTCCTCTGTGGCGACCCCCAACAAGGAAAAGCCGAGAGAGACAACAACATTATTTAGTTGAAATAATAATGTCTAAAGTTCAAAAGATCGAATTCATAATGACGTTCAAATGGTAGACAGACGCATGAAAATAACACTAGTGTTTTTGCAGGAGGGCTGTGCCGCCTGCACCCCCTCAGTGGGGGGGCTGCCCCTCTACTTATATATATTAAAAA
>NC_056750.1:762971951-762979958 GCF_019279795.1 Protopterus annectens | reverse complement strand
AAACTACCAAGTTTCTAAGGCCAAGAGTATTCCTTGCCATAACATCAAATGCTTAAGATAACAGAAAACCTGATTATGCTGATTAGAGGAAGCCAGCTGCTAAGAAAAAGATACCTGTCCCCAGCAGCTCTAACAGACCAAAAGTCCGACGAATCTGAGGTTTCTGAATATGAAGACATGCCTTTATCTGCTTATGAGGATTCACATGCAGAGGAATCCATTCCCTCTGCTTTCCCTCCAGAGGATTTTTCTTTTGGTGAAACCCTGCATATTTTGAGAGAATTTCCACTGGGAATGCCAAGACTATCCTCAGTAATGCCACAATGTAGACCTTTTAGCAATGTCTCCCATTGTGGATGATGTCTTTATGGAATCCAGTCTTCCTCCTGATACTTTACCCCCTCCTCCAAGGAAACCAAACAGGTGCTACAGAGTCCCTGAGTCTGACAAATTCCTTTTCAAAAATCCTACTGCTGATCCAGGGGTCATTTGACAGAGGCCTAAAGGTATAAAAGCAACTATAGTTAAGAATCCCACCGCTTCGGACAGGGATTCCCAAGCTTTAGACAGATGGGGTAAAAAAAGTATACACCTCTGCAACTCTCAGCATTAGGACATTGAATTGCCACTTTCACGTGCTGAAATACCAGCAACATATTGTGGAACTTATTAAGCAAAAATTATTTACCTTTGCAGACTGTGCAGAAAATAGAGTTACAAGAGCTTATGCATTCTGCAAGCCAGGTCAGCAGGCATACTTTGCATTGTGGCTTTGACGCCCCAGAAGCATCTTGCAGTGCAGCAGTCATTGGTTCTGTACTGAGAAGGCATGCTTGGCTTAAGGTTTCAGTCCTTGCCAGACCATGTCAAATCAAAGTTACTAGACGCTCCTTTGAATAAGGACTATCTGTTTGGCACCAAAGCAGAAGAGGTTCTAAAAAAGATGGAAGAAAAAGCTAAATCTATGCAGACAGAAGTGCAGCCTCCTAGATTCAGTAGGCATTGCCCCTCGAAACATTGGTCCTTTCCAGCCCCCTCAAGACCATCTGAAACTAGACCCAGGGGAAACAGACCCCCCCCCCCCCAGATTAGAGTCTCAGGGTTTGCAGAGATCCAAGCAATGGAGTGCCGCAACTTCAAAACCAGGGAGTGCTAAGCCACCCCCTTATGGAAAGAATTCACAATAACTTCTCAACTCCACTCCTCGCCTCTGCCCAACTCCTCATGCCCCTGAGAGGAAAACTTGCCCATCATGCAAAAAACTGGACCTTCATCACCAAAGACCAACGGGTCCTCAACATTGTATCCCAGGGTTACAAATTGTACTTCCATTCACTGCCAACCCCAAAAGGGTTCCCAGACCTTCCTTCAAACCAGTGGGCAGAGGCACAAAACCAAGTTCAATCCCTGCTCTCCATAAGGGCAGTTCATCCTGGTCCTACAGAACAGGTAGGTCACAGGTTCTATTCCAGACTTTTCTTGGTACCCAGAAAAGAAGGCACTTGGTGCTCATTCCTAGATCTTTCCATTCTAAACACCTTCCTGGTGTTACCAAAATTCAAAATTTCCACCCTTCAGCAGCTTCTTCTTATGCTGTCCAAAGATGCCTGGTTAGCCACCCTAGACCTAAAAGAAGCCTATATCCCTATCAGGGACTCATGCAGGAAATACCTACTTTTCAGGGCAGGATCTATGCATTTTCAGTTCATTTCCCTTTGGCTTAACCACTGCTCCCAGAGTTTTCACAAAATGCCTGGCTCCAGCCATTGCCTATTGCAGACAGAGTAAAATGTCAAATTTACCCGTACTTGAACGATTGCCTGTTTCAGGCAGTCGGTCAGTAAAAACTGTTGCAGCACCTGACATTTGTAAAGAGCCTTCTAACCTCCCTGGGGTACACTATCAACAAAAATAAATCAAAACTAGTAGGCAGTCAAAAGATTGTATTCCTGGGAGCAAGATTGGACACAGCATCCCAGATGGCATTCCTTACTCCAGAAAAACAGGCCTATCTGACTGGTTACTTAATCAAATGACCACCAGAACCCAGCTATCTGCAAGGAAAATCCTGCAGGCCCTAGGGTTCAAGGCCTCTTGCATTCTACTAATTCCATATGCCAGACTGCATGTGAGGAAACTTCAGTGGTACGTAGAGTCTTTGGTGCCAACATTCTCAGGACTTGGAAACCATCATACCTTGTCCAAGTACAGAGTTTCTTTGGTGGGCAGCAGCATGCAACCACAACAAGGGACTTCCCTTTACTCAACCCACCCCTCCCAAACCCTAACCACAGACGCATTAGACTATGCCTGGGGGGGGGGACACCTGGACAACAAGTGCATTCAAGGCCACTGGAGCCCAAATCAAATTCATTTGCACATCAAGCAAAAAAAAAGATGCTAGCTGTTAAGCATACTCTGACAGCTTTCAAATCCCTACTCTCACCAGGACCCCATGCTAATAAAAACGGACAACACCACAGTTATGTGGTGCATAAACAAGCAGGGTGAAACCCACTGTTACCCACTCTGCAGGCTAACCATGGCCTTGTGGAACACGGCCTTGGACATGCATATTCATCTTCAAGCTCACTTCCTGCCAGGCAAACAAAGCTCTCTGGCAGACGGCTTAAGCAGAAATCTCCTAAACCCACACGAGTGGCAGAACCAAGCACCTTCAGCCTTCTAATGCAGAAGTGGGGGACCCCAGAGGTGGACCTCTTTGCCTCCCCCTGCAATCACCAGCTCAGCAAATTTTGCACAGCAGGGCCTGGAAAGTGGATGCCCTATCCTTCCAGTGGAAAAACTTTTCAATATGTGCACCCCCCCCTTCTGCCTCTTTTCTCAAAAATATTACTCAAGATAAGGCAGGACAGACCAAGGGCAATCCTGATTGCCCTGGACTAGCCACGTCAGCACTGGTAACCACCACTGTACAGCCTGTCACCAGTGCCACCCTGGCACTTACCCTAGATCCCAACCCACCTCACTCAGCAGGGGGGACAGATCTGGCTTATTCCTTGAATTTTCCCCCAGTAACCAGCCTAAGCAAGCAGGTGCTGGACGTCATTCTTGAAGCCAGAAGACCCAATACAAGGAAATCCTATGCTGATAAGTGGAAAAGGTATTGTTCCTGGATTCAAACTAAAGGAGGGGACACTGCACTGCCCTCCTTACCTGTAATCCTGGATTTACCTAACAGATCTACTCCACACAGAGGCCTATCCTTCTTCTCTGTTAAGATCCATGCCTTTGCCATCTCGGCTCATTACAACACTGAGCCACCTCTTTTCATTTACCCTTTCATCAAACAGTTCTTGAGAGGGGCAAACAACTTAAGGCCACTAAGGAGAGCACCCACCCCTCCTTGGGACCTTAACTTTGTACTGGAAAAGCCCACACTACCCCCCTTTTGAGCCTGCAGTGTCAGCAGAGTTAAAATTCCTCTCTTGAAAAACAGCCTTGCTTCTGGACTTCACTTCAGCTAGAAGAGTGTCTTGAGCTACAAGCAGTTGTGGCTGTGGAACCCTTCATTATTTTCCATGCTGACAGTGTCTCCCTCAGGGCTAACCCTTCCTTTATGCCTAAAGTGGTGTCCAGTGTGACTCTCAGCCAATCTATCCATTTGTCAACTTTCTTCCCTAATCCTCAAAATAAAGGGTAAAGGATCCTGCACTCCTTGGATGTGCACAGACAGTTCATATTCTGCCTTGACAGGAATAAGCCCTTCAGGAAATCTGACCAATTACTAGTCAGCTTTGCACCAAGGGCAGAGGGCAGGGCCATTTCAAAACATTTTCCAAATGGATAGCACACTGTATCCATTTCTGCTACAAACACCATGGGAAACCAACCCTTCAGGGAGTCAGAACACATTCCACTAGAGTACTTCTACATCTACAGCATTCCTCAGGGGAGTCCCTACCAGGGACATTCTGGAAGCTGCTACCTGGAGTTCTGTACACACTTTCTCCAAGCATTACTACCTGCCTATCTTTTCCAAATCCTTTGTGGGTTTTGCAACAGCAGTCCTGCAGGGCATACTAACCAGCCCCAACTTGTCTTGACTGCCTCCTCCCTTTCTTCAGCGTTGGGAATCAATCCAAGTGTGATGACTGCAACAGAGAAACACGAACAACATAGTACAGTTGTGTACACTTAGCATAAATGTACATGTTCAATTGTATTCACTGTTGCAGTCCTAGTTTCCCACCCCCAGAACCCTTGTGTCTGTCTCTCTCTCTCTTTTCTGTTTATTACTAACCCTTTACAGGACTATTGGTATTTACTTTTTACTTGTGGTGTTTTTCCACCATACCTTAGCTCCCTAATGGGGGCCTCCTGACATTTGGGGCAAGAAAAACTGATGTAATGGCGTTGGCTTCCTGTTTTTTAAACTGATGTAATGGTGTTGGCTTCCTGTTTTTATACCCCTAACAACCTGACGTCAGTCCTGGAGCGACAGCAACAGATGCAGAAATACTAAGTCTCTGATATTCGGGCCGACTGAGGGCTACCTGCAGGCAGATAACCCAAGTGTGATGACTGCAACAGTGAATATACTATAACATCTACGTTTATGGTAAGTGTACACAACTGTACTTGTGGGGCAGTAATCTATCTAATGGAGAGAAGCATAGAATTGTAGATATTAAAGAAAAGCTTTGGATAATAAATTTGGGGGCTACATACAGGCCAGGCTTAAATAAACACTTACAGATATTATTAGTATTGTCATCATCTTCTTTCGGCTGTTCCTGTTAGGGGTCGCCACAGCAGATCACCTGTTTCCATTTCTTCCTGTCACTCCTGACACTTTTCTCCACCCACTCCATCCTGCCTGTACTCTCTTCTTCAACTCTCTTCCACACTCACCATTACTCTGAACTATTGACCCCAAGTATTTAAACTCATCCACCTTCGCCACCTCTACTCCTTGCATCCTCACCATTCCTCTATCCTCCCTCTCATTCACACACATATATTCTGTCTTAGTCCTGCTGACCTTCATTCCTCTTCTCTGTAGAGCATATCTCCATCTCTCCAGGGCCTCCTCCACCTGTTCCCTACTCTCACTATAGATCACAATGTCATCTGCAAACATCATAGTCCACGGAGACTCCTGTTTGATCTCGTCTGTCAACCTGTCCATCACCATTGCAAATAAGAAAGGGCTCAGAGCTGATCCTTGATGTAACCCCACCTCCACCTTAAATGCATCCATCACTCCCACCGCTGTCACACTACCCTTGTACATATCCTGTACCACTCTTACATACTTTTCTGACACTCCTGACTTCCTCATACAATACCACAACTCCTCTCTAGGCACTCTGTCATATGCTTTCTCTAAGTTTACAAAAACAAAATGCAACTCCTTCCGACATTCTCTGTACTTCTCCATCAACACTCTCACAGCAAAGATCGCATCTATAGTGGTCTTTCCTGGCATGAAACCATACTGCTGATCACTAATCAATCACGTCCCTTCTTAACCTTGCTTCCAATACTCCTTCCCATAACTTCATGCTGTGACTGATCAGTTTTATCCCTCTGTAGTTACTACAGCTCTGCACATCACCCATATTCTTAAAAATCGGTACCAAAACACTTTTTCTCCATTCCTCAGGCATCCTCTCACTTTCCAAGATTTCATTAAACAATCTCGTTAAAAACTCCACTGCCATTTCACCTAAACACCTCCATGCTTCCACAGGTATGTCATCTGGGCCCAGCAGCCTTTCCATTCTTCATTCTCTTCATAGCTATCCTTACTTCCTCCTTGCTAATCCATTGTACTTCATGATTTACTATCCCTTATCATCCAACCTTCTCTCCCTCTCATTCTCTTAATTCATCAACCCCTCAAAGTACTCTTTCCATCTCCTCAACACACTCCTCGCTTGTATGTTTCCGTCATTATCCTTTATCACCTTTACCTGCTGCACATCTTTCCTAGCTCAGTCCCTCTGTCTAGCCAATCGGTACAGGTCCTTTTCTCCCTCCTTATTGTCCAACCTTTCATACAACTCTTCATATGCCTTATCCTTAGCCTTCGCCACCTGTCTCTTTGCCATGCACCTCATCTCCTTATACTCCTGTCTACTTTCTTCATCTGTCTGACAATCCCACTTCTTCTTTGCCAACCTCTTTCTCTGTATACTCTCCTGTACTTCCTCATTCCATCACCATGTTTCCTTGTCGTCCTTCCTCTGTCCAGATGTGATACCAAGCACCTTTCTAGCTGTCTCCCTTACTAGCTCTGCTATAGTTACCCAGATGTTTGGTAACTCTTCACTGCCACCCAGTGCCTGCCTTAACTCATCCCTGAACTCCACCTCACAATTACCCTTTTTCATTTTCCACCACTTGATCCTTGGTGCTGCCCTCACATTCCTCCTCCTCTTCTTGACAACCAACATCATCCTACAAACCACTATCCTATGCTGCCTAATGACACTTTCTCCGGTCACCACTTTACAGTCTCCAATCTCCTTCAAACTGGCCCTCCTACATAAGATATAATGCACCTGTGTGCATCTTCCTCCACTCTTGTATGTCACCCTATGCTCCTCCCTCTTGTTAAAATATGTATTCACCACAGCCATGTCCATCCTTTTCACAAAATCCACTGCCATCTGACCTTCTGCATTCCTTTGTTTAACACCATACCTACCCATCACTTCCTCATCCCCTCTGTTCCCTTCACCAACATGCCCATTGAAATCTGCTCCAATCACCACTCTCTCACCCTTGGGTACAGTCATCACCACTTCATCTAATTCACTCAAAAAATTTTCTTTCTTATCCATTGCACAGCCAACTTGTGGAGCATATGCACTAACAACATTCATCATTACACCATCAATTTCCAGCTTCATAAACATCACTCTATCCGACACTCTTTTCACCTCCAAAACACTCTCAGCATAATGTTCCTTCAGAATAACTCCTACGCCATTTCTCCTCCCATCCACACCATGATAAAACAATTTGAACCCACCTCCGATACACCTAGCCTTACTCCCCTTCCATCTGGTCTCTTGCACGCACATTATACCAACCTTCCTTCTGTCCATCATATCAGCTAGCTCTCTCCCTATACCAGTCATACTGCCAACATTCAAAGTTCCGACCCTCACTACCACAGTCCTAGCCTTTCTCCTCTCCTCCTGCCTTTGGCCATGTCTTCCGCCTCTTCTCCTCCTTCGGCCAACAGTAACCCAATTTCCACCAGCACCCTGTAGGCTAACGGTACTGGTGGCGGTCGTTGTTAACCCGGGCCTCGACCGATCCGGTATAAAAAATTTTTCTTGGTGACTGCATGAAATGTTTTGGCGAAGTTTTACGTCGGATGCCCTTCCTGACTCAACCCTCCCCATTTATCCGGGCTTGGGACCGCTACAAAGAAATGGCACTGGCTTGTGCATCCCCAGTGGCTGTATTATTAGTATTGTGATTATTATAATTCTTTTTTGAGATATTTTGGTTTGATCATGGACATGTTCTCAGTATGCATTTGTGTGTGGGTGTGTAGATATATATATATATATATATATATATATATATATATATATATATATATATATATATATATTTGTGAATATGCTTGTGTATGAGTTTACATAGGCATATATGTGCACATATATATATGTTGGTATGGATTATGCATGGGGATATTATGTAGTGTTAATGTTTTTTGTATACATGTTTTATATTTTTGTATGAATGCATTATATGCCTGTTTTTATTTTTTCAGTGTCTATTGAGTTTTGTTAAATTATTTTGCACTGATTGATCTAGGGTTGAACGAAGCCTTTTAATATATTTTTTCACTAGGTAGCTTTGCTAGTGTGTATGTGTGTCCACTTAAATATTTAAGTGTTTATGTGTTTATATGTTTAATGGGAACAAGTTGGTTGATGTGACTTTAAAATTTAAATATATAAAAGGTAGAAACATTAGAATGGATGTATGATTCCACTGATGACGCCAGGGAGCGAAACC
>NC_056750.1:762608402-762618951 GCF_019279795.1 Protopterus annectens | reverse complement strand
AGGCTAGCAGTGTTCATGTGACTGCTTGCTGGATGGTGGACACATATACGCCAGGGATCACTGCAGTGGCTGTACTGTTCAGTGATGCAGGTTACACATGGCTCTTCTGTTCACAGGACACTACCCTGCAGAGTTGCCACTGGTGTGCACACTGTAGTTGTTACACACTGACTTGCCAGACTGCATGGTACCCCACTATGAACCTGTGCAGCTATTACATGTCCTTTGTGCATGGTTACTGGTATAGCCCTTCCAGTTAGATTGGCTGTCACGCTATTATAATGTCCCGCGACTACGGGCCTTATGTATACTGTTATTGTACACGCCAATCATGTTCCTGTTTGTCTGTCACATCTCTTCTGCTATTCTAGTATGGGAGTAATGTTTGCGTCCTTTGCAAATGCACAGAGTGGAGTACATAGTTATTTCATCATAACTGTTTATACATATCTTAAGTACATACTACTCACATCACTATATGATACCTTTGTTAGGCATCATATGCCTGTTCTCCTGTGTAACATATCTGATGTATCAATCTACTGTACTATACATTACACATGTTTTACATGGTATCCCATAATTCAACCATTACTTGCACAGAGGGTCCACCTTAGACATGTCATTGACGTTATATGCCCATACACATGCGTTCTGTTACAGTATATCTACATATACTATCCCCTGCTATGGCACGTACTTATTGGACGTACCCTGTCACTGACGGCGGGTCAATTGACATTGTTCTGTTTAACGCCGTCATGTTGCATCCCTTGTGCTGTCTACAGTGTGGCCCACTGCTGGACGCACATCTTCTATAAGCATTAGTACGATCAGCGAGACATCACTACATAAATACCATTCCCCACTTTATGCATGGCGGACACTTTTAATTACTGCAAACCAGGCTATGCATACACTGACATTACATAATACAGAACATACTATACATACAGTTAGTGTTATACATACCTTGATATCGTTCTGGTGTTTCGTCTCTATCTCGCTCTTCTGTATCACTCTTTCAACTGTTATACGGTATGAGCATACATTTTGCATATCTGGCAGGTCATCCTTATATACGTCTACCTGCAACATGTGGTTTACTGCCGCCAATTGGTGGTCCGGTGTGACTAATTACGTGCACTTCAGCTGTGCAGCTACTCCATTCGCCAATTACGCGGCAGCAGTGGGGTACAATTGAATTCTACACCTGGGCGTTGGCCATTTGCCCTGCCTTCGGGGAGACTGCCTGTATTGTGTTTTGTTGTGTGTAATTGCAACTGCTTTGTGTAGAGCAAAGTCTATTTTGGGGTCATGTCCCCCGTGGATTGTGTGTGACGGCTTGAGTATGTGGTTCTACCTGTGACTGTACCTGTCATCCCACCTGTCTGATAAAGGACTATTGCAGACACCTGTAACATCGCCGTTTGTTCCATTATACGACTGATACAATTTTGCATGGCGCCTTTAAATGTCTCTCACAAGGTATGTCAATGGTTCAGCAGATGTAATTGACTAACTAGATGTTTGGGCTGTGGTTATAGTCTGTATTACTATTGTTTACAGTGTGGGGGATGTAGGTGGGTGTACGTAGCATATACGGTTTTGAGGGGCTTGCATTTCTACGTAGTCCATATATATGTGTTTGGGCTCCTTCCCTAATTACACTGCTATCACTTAATAGACTTCTGTTACGGGAATTTACTTTGGGCCATTGTTAATTGGTTTCCATATGGTATGCAGGTGCTGTTGATACTTCCATACCTCTGGATGTACGGCGATATGTGCATGGATATTTGTAAATGAACGCTATCCTGTGTATGTCTGTCCCAGATATTTGCAGTCATTGCAGTGGTGTTGGTGTCAGACCCTCTGTCACATGGCTTGCCACCTTTTCATATGGCCATAGTTGGACACTCGCGGGTCACACAGTGGTGTTTACAGGCTGACATATGGCCACGGTCAGTACACAGGATAGCACATACTTTTATCCTCATTACATACCTATTGTTCTTGGTCCTTCACTACTAATCGGTTTGCATGTAACATTTCCGTTTCTTACATACAGGCATGAGTATTTCCTGCAACTATTTTATATTATATGAGACATACTAATGTCCTACACTCACGGACAGTTGCCCTTTCTAATGTTTCATGTCAGGACACACCTGCCCAGGGGGGGCTGTCCCTCCCAATGTGGGGCAGGTGTTTACCGCATGCCTACAGATAGCTATACCTGCACCTACCGTGATCATCTACCTCCGAGTTGCCACCTACAGACACACTATGCGGACACACACACACACACTTTAGTCACACGGGAACACACATGGCACCCTCAACACACACATACACAGGCTACATCACTCACAACCACAGTTGTACACGGTACCTACATGGACCGCACCGCCGACAGCGGTGACTACATGTCCTTACTATCGTCCTACTGCTCTGTTCTACTGTTCCAGTACTGTGTTCTTTGTCTTTCATCCTCCTGGTTACGTGTCAGTGTGTGACACATTCCATAGTTGGCGGTATCCTGTTTATTTGTACCTCAAAGGTGTTTCGAATGTCGTCGACCTATCTATATATATGCAGATGCCAGTTACCACTTGTATATCGACATATATCACACTATTGCCCTTTCTGTATTATATATATGTATGTGTGTGTATATGTCTGTATGTATGTGTGTATGTATATGTGTGTGTGTGTGTGTGTGTGTGTGTGTGTGTGTGTGTGTGTGTGTATATGTATATGTGTATATATATATATATATATATATATATATATATATATATATATATATATATATATATATATATATATATATATATATATATATATAATCTCTCTCTCTCGGACAGGGGTGGTGACAGGCACGCTACGCCTTTCATTGTGTTTCAGTGTATACCGTGTTTCCTGGACTCCGCACGTTTGTGTCTGTACCTGTCACATTACACACCTGCCATAGGTTAAGATTACCTCCCATCCCACTTTGTGAGGGTCAGTCCCTCTTTGTTCAGTTGTATCCTGCAAAATATTTGTGAACATAGCAAATGTCCTGCGACTTTGGGACAGACATATTCCCTATAGTTTGTCATAGTTGCATGACACACTTATTCTGTATCTGACCCACCTACATGTTACAGGACACGGAACACGTACCTGCGACCATTACTAGACTTCTATGCAAATCACTGTCGTTCTGGTTTTCGTCCTGGACAGGTGTGTGTCGTCCTGCTGACATCTGGCGTATGTCCCACATTGGTCATTTGATCTGTGGCAACCCTACCGTACGTATATCTTGCCTAGCAATAGTGTTGGGTGATTGTGCACATGACTGCCTGTTCCACTCCTGGCAGTGGTCGTTTACTCTTCAGAGCAGGCGCCATTTGTTCAGGGGTGACTAATGCTGGTGTCACCTGTTCTGTACATCATTGACCGTGATCCGCGCAGTGGTTTGTGACACTTAGCCCTGTTTTGCGCATATCCGTATAGTCGTATTTAAACATCGCTTACCAGCTGTGGGCAACACTTATTCCCGTTTACGTGTGCTACACATATTCTGATGACCTGCATCCGGAATGCATTACCCGTGCCGTCGGGATTATGTTACATCCCTTGCGGGACGTGGGACCTGGAACATGCACAACAGTCACTGCATGTACCACTTGGACATCGGGGGGGTTGTACACGAATTATGTCAATTTGTATGTGCAGTACACTACAGCAGTTACTCCACACTACACTCACATGGATGACTCCGTTAGTTTACAACTTGATGGGTCCAGTTCATGGTATGTCCATGTGATGTTTACTGGCTGTACTCCGGCACTGGGTATGTATATCACAATTAGGTCCAACCGATAATTTGCTACACCTTCATACGACTGTGGATGCAGCATGCCGGGGTGACTAATGCCGATCATGGGTACATCCCCTGCCTTGACACTACATCCATGATTACATTTTGTGGAGCCCCTCAGTAACGCGGCGGGTAATCCGTGATGACTGTGTGTAGGACGGTGCTTACACACATGTGCTCCCGCGATTGCCTCTGCTCCAGTACGCGACAGTTGCTTACTCGATGTTATGGCGACGGGTGTCACTGTTTTCCCCGTTTGGTGTTTTGCCTCTGACAATCGGGCATGTACCTACCGATGTACCTGGGAACCTATACACACAGCACCAACAGATGCTGATGGGCGCATCTACTGTTCAGGTGTTGACAGTTCCGTGTTCCCATGGCTGTTGCGTGTACAATGTTTGGGGGCTGCCTGTGTAGGATTCTGCAGTGGGCCACCTATACATCACAATTTGCAGGTAGTCGTGTTTGCGTGCCATCCATTTTACTATGTGTGCAGGTGGGGAGGGGTGTCAGTCCATGGGAGCCTACACTGTCAAGGTATGTGCTATACGTTCCCTCTTTGCCAAGGCTTAGGCATATTGGGCATGCCTCCGTCTGCCTACTGGGGCTGGCACAGTGTGTCCGTGGTCTGGATCCCTCTGTGCCTCTGTTGGCCTTGGCAGTTGCAGTGGGCTGTGAGGCCCTCCCCCATTATGACCCTGCTGCAGCTGTTTCCGCAGGATCATATTGTGTAGCATGGCACATACTATGAAGATGTGGGCACATGTGCCTGGCGAGTACTGCAAGGCTCCACCAGATGTGTCCAAGCACCGGAACCGTGATTTCAGCATCCCGAACACACGCTCCGAGGATTCTGGTTTGTGCATGTGCCTCATTATGGCGTTCCTGCATTGGTGTGTGCGCATTTCTGATGGGGGTCATCATCCACAACTCCAGTGCATAGCCAGCATCCCCCACAAGGTGACCTTGTGGGATGTCCCCCCTGACAAATACCTGATACAGCTGTGAGGCATGCTAGATATGGGAGTCGTGGTAGCTTCCAGGGCTGCCAGCACACACATCCATGATAATGCCCTGGGCATTGCACACGACCTGGCAGTTGATGGAGTGGAATCCCTTGCGGTTTATGTAGCGCCTACCATACTCACCGGGTGGTGACTTAATTTGTATGTGCGTGCAGTCTATCGCACCCATTATCTCTGGGTAGTTTGCCACATGGTGGAAGTGACGCATATTGCTGGCCAACTCCTCCTGAGTTCGGGGGAAGTGTATATGCTCATTGCCATGTGGTAACATGGCATCCAGGAACTGGTGTAGTACCCTGGATGCCGATGCCTGTGAGATCCCCATTATATCTCCAGTTGGCCTTTGAAAAGGTACCTGTAGCTAGTATTCGCAAGCTTACACATACCTTCGTGACCACTGGGATGGGTTCCCCTCTGTTGTTTCTGGTTCTCAGGCGTGGCCGGCACAGCTCTACTATTTGCTGTAAGATGTCCCTGTCCACCCTGTAACGCTCTACTATCTCCAGATCATGTAGCCGCTGGTAGATTACCCCTGGTCTGAACACTCTTCTCCTCCTCTGAGGCCTACGGTGGTTGTCGGCATCATCCTCCACAACACAGTCGGTCTGTAACACATGCTGATGAATCACAGCTGTGGCAGCTCCCAACATGTACATTTTAAAAGTTCCCCGTCTGTTTACACCTATGGTGCGGTGTTTGGGAATACACAGGTGTGTGTTGGGTGCTTTCACACTTTATACTGTTTTGCTGTGAACACTGATGATGTCATAGGGTGTGTATGTACGATCGTGGCTACAGGGTATCTTCTGTGTTTTATTTACGAAACCACTATTGTGCTGCCTTTGGTGTTGCATTACATGTGGATGCCGTGAATTAACTCTTGCCCTTCCGTTTACATTTGTGCACGTTACACCTACTATTTGCTGGCATGCATCCAGCTGCCTGCTTTCATTTGTACTTTCCTAGACCTGGCTTATCTTGCATACTGTGTGCTATTGCTGCTCTACTGTGGGTTTGCTTTGCTCTGCTATGACAGTTCTCCTATCTTTGCATTCCAGGTCCTGCATACCTTTCTTTGCAATCCTATGCCTCCCATATCCTGTTTTGCAGGTTTCTGCATGCAGGCTTGTCTACTGCCATCAATTGGCCGCCGTGTGTTGATTGGTGTTAATTGTTCATTAGTACGCCGATTACCCTGCTTCGGCATTTCCTTCTTTTCTCCCCCTGACCTTCCTGTTTGTGCTTTTGTTCGGCGTGCATCCGCTTACCGGGTTTCGGGCACGAGTTCATCTCCATATACCGCTTTCGGGCACCATGTGTGCTCTCAGCTAAATAGTTCTATACCCTCCTCCCCACCCCTGTCCTTCAGCTTTGCTTAGCAATGGCCAGACCAGATTTGCATTGCGGTGCTCCAATGTGCTTACTGATATGGTGGCACACCCCTCTGCTGATGTCATGCATCACCTTTGATACACTCCTCAGTGTTATAGCGCTGCGCAGTCAGGTACATCTTAATCCGGCGGGACGTTTGCGATTCAGTATTCTGCCTCATTTGCATGGCATTGACTACTAATTCATAGTTACAGCGCCGAACACTGTCGCAGGCCTCTGGCAACCCTTGCGCCTTGCTTGTGGTGTGCCATGCCTACCATTGCATATTATGGTGCAATACTAATTTGTCTTTCATTGCGATTTTCTGCCATTTTTATATATTTCCTTTGTATTCCTGTTTGCACACACATGCCCTGCGGTTGTACTGTGTGTTACTGTGGACATGACATTAAATGTTGTTTTTTAGGTGGTGTGCATCTTTTCTTGTGCCATTAGCTGTGTATTTGTCCATTGGCATATGTTAACTTTGTAATACATGTGTGTGTGTGTGGTCCGCTTACATAACTCCGATGTTCTGTTTGGGAAAATGTAAACCGTGTTTTTTGGTTTACATTTCCGTGGGCTTGCGCTACGCCTGCACTACTTCGTGAATCGCTGTATGCCTTCATTAGCATGGTGCGACACTTCGCATGGGGTGATTTGCATACCTATGCTGAGGGCTGCATAGCTCTGGCATACGCCAGTAGTGCACGTGGGATTGGTTCGTATCTGAATCGCTCGGCGTACATATTTGGCGTTAAACTGCCTACGCTACGCCTGGCGCAAGCTTCATGAATCCGGGGGTTTGTGTAAACATCAGGGAGCAGGTGAAAGGAAAGACCATGTTGTAATGAGTCATGTTCACGGTGTCAAAGGTTTTGTTGGTCTACTCACTGTCCTGCCCCTCACCAATGGTAATGTCACGTACAATCCAGGCTTTGTTTATACTCCCTAGTTTCCAGTAAAGACTTGAATACCTGAGTTAACCCCCATCCTCCCCACAATAGGTCAGCTTTCAAAACTGCTGTTGAATCCCTATTCTCTCCAGCACACTCATCAGAGACTGGGTCCATTAATCTTACCCAGGTCACTTAGTTCATCGGGGTCCTTCCCTCTGTGCAATGGAGCTGGGTTTATTTCAGGAAGTATTTAATCATACAGATGGTTCCAGGAAGTGCAACAAAACACTACAGATGATTTCTAGCAGAAGACTGAGATACAATGCAGTGGATATAGTTAAACATGCCTGATATAGACCTGAAGATGTATCGGGAAATGTTAATAGTGAAACTTCAGTCCTTGATCAGACTGGACTAAAACTGGTAACTACAGTATCTGGGCTGCAGGTGATAACCATTCATTTAACATTTCTAACTATTGCCAGTAAACTTGAAAGATCCGTCAAGCTTCAATCCTCAGATCACACCAGGTTATCCAGTAACATCAAACAAGTTAGCATAGCTGGATAACTGAGGAAGCCCATGTGAATCTTTATAAGGCATAGTACCTTGACTTATTTTATTCTAGAGGAGAAGTATACTCCAGCATAAACTATGTGGGCTTTATAGGTTAATTACAGCCAGGGCAGAGTAGCTAGATGTGGTGATCTGCTTGAGTATTTACTTTTGTTTTTGATTTTGCTAACCAATTTGATCTCAAGTTGTGATCTACTCTGGAAATCTATCGACTCTTTTTGTGGGGTGGGTTCTCCATCTACAGTGAGAATTAATATTATGGAACTTGACTGTTAGATGGCTCAAAAGAATGGAGGTAATATATGCGATCCAGTGATATACAGCCATCATACTGCTAAGTAAAGTCCCCCCCCCCCTTTATGGCTTAATCATCCCTAAAGTGTGGCATGGCTCATGTTGATTCTGCAGTCGTGTTTGCCACATTCTGCCCTACACAATCGCATGCTATCTTGTAACCTCACTAAGAGTACCATCCAAGACACTACTAGTCTGTACCATCCCATGGTTTTCTGTCATGGGAAATGCCCCCTTCTTTGGACAGGAAAGATGGCTGTTTCTGTTCTCCCTCTCTTCTGTCAGAAATTAAGAACCCATACTAGTACTCGTGCCACCTTCTGGTTTGATCCTGCTAACCAAACTGATCTCCAGTTATGATCTACTTCGTACATCTTTTGTCTCTGTGGGGTGGGTTCTCCCTTTACAGTGAGAATTTACATTTGACCACTGCTTGAATGGTCTACAGAAGTTTACTATTTGCCAAAACTTAGTGTAAATGAATATCACAGTAGAAATTTATTCTAGTTGTCAGAATCACTTCTATTCATAAGTTACCTGCAGTACTGTGACTGTAACATCAGCAGACTGAAATACAGAGAGTTACATAAACGCAGGTGGATAAAGCCATGACTACAATCCAGGTGAACAGAGTTTGACAAGTGGCTTGGGCACCTGTTGAACTGGCATGGAGAAGAAAAGAAAGCATGAGGCCTCTTATTAGGAGTTTTGGTGAGGGCTTTGCACCTGTGCGTCTCTCCATGGCTGAAGTCTTGGTGGAGACCTGGGTTCTGAGAGAGCAATCCTGCAAATGGGTCGGGGGCAACCAATCATGTTGCACACAAACATGGGTCTACATCACAAAGGTTAATTGCACACCACCTTCTTGTGTGTGACTAGACATGTACTAGGGAGAATCATTAAATCCCAATTATACAGATCACACCCAGGGAGAATAAACAAGTCTGTAGAGCAGCTGGGAAAACAGGCCTCCATTGTCAGTGGAGGCAGCCTCGACCAAAAATTGTAACAGCTGGATGACGTTGTGTAAATTCTTATGAATCAAACAAAGTGCTCTGGGTGTTGTTTTGTCCATTTGCAAAAAGTTACCATTTTAAACTCCACTCTCCGCATAGTGCAGACTGTACACCTTCCAGCACTGACAGGCAAAATCACCTTGGGCTCTGTGCTGCTCAGTGTGACTAACCACTTTAATTGCAGTGAAATCTAGTCATTCTGCAGACAGTAGCCCAAGGACGAGTTTGGAGTATTTTAACTGTTCTTACTCTTTATCAGCTCCCCACCATGTACAAGTATGACATTTATCCTCGAGAGCTGCTCCTTTTTATCTAGGATACAGAAAATACTACAAAAGAATTCTGAACTACTCTGCACCTAGGTTTCCAGGAAAAAATGTCACGCTGCTGAAACATTGCAGGAATGGTGATTGGAATACCCAGTGGTTAACTCTGGGATCCACTATCCCCATCAAAAGTCCTAACAGTTCAGAACACAAAATTACCTTTTGAGTATGGTGTGACTAGCTCATAAATATAACCTGCAATACAGCAACCATTATTCATACAATACTTTTTTTCTTTTTTCTTAAAGGCTTTCCAATCCTTTAATTCAAGAGCCCAGAGCAGCCACTGGCATGTCTGCTCATCCCAGAACTTGGGTTCTCTCCACTATGTGTAAATTCTGTACAAAACGTCAAAGATCTGCAAGCTGTAGTCAACAAAATCTTCAGATTAGTCTATCTGGCAACAATAAACTTGACTCCCTGTCCATTTACAAAATACTGGTTGCCTTTGGTGCCATAGCCTCCCCCTTCTCAACTTTCTGATCTTTCAAATTTCTTCTCTAAAGTTACTGATCACCACTTGCAACCAAATTCAACACTAGCAATCCATCTCACACTAAAAGGGGGAACTAACCATGACTATCTGCTTTTCTTATCAGGAAGCCAACTCTTAAGGTTGTTGGAGAAACACATTTTCCAAAACATCCCCTGCTTCTTGGAAAAGTCTACCGAATGAAGGTAGAAACTGCAGTTCATATCCCACTTTGAGACAGACTTTCACAGCATCCAAAACCTCTTTGTAGGTGTAAGTGAATGCTTCACTGATTGTGGGTAACCAGCAGAAACACTTCCTGATGAACCTCAGCCTCGTACACTATGAACAAGGATTCCGTTTAAATAGCTTGATTAATACCATTTGATTGTATCAAATATAAAGATGCATGTCATTAAATAAGGTTTGATGCTGTATTCCTCTTGCGTATTTAATCTATTTGTAGTGTTCTACTTGAAAATTTACTAATGTATTATATTGAAAACTCTACCATGTAAATGTAATAATTATGTCAACTCGAACTGAGTAGTGGCTGAAAACAGACCTATGTTAGTCCACCTACCTCCTTATTAAATAAATTAAAAAATGTTATTACACTTGAGACCAGCTCCCTGAAGGACATGAATAAAAATCTGACTGTTTCACAGATGACCAAAGACTGACTTATCAAGAACT
>NC_056750.1:762593402-762603402 GCF_019279795.1 Protopterus annectens | reverse complement strand
TAAAGGTGAGTGGATCCACAATTGTAGATCTTGCAGGCATTGGTTATCATGATCTTGTGAAACACTGTAAGTTCCAAGATTGACCACTGAGCAAATGGCATCCGCTGGAGAACCCTCATGTTGAGATGAGCTAGGGGAATTAGTACGATGGATGCAGCCATTCTCCCTAGGACCTGCAGAACTAGTTTTGTGGTGGCTTTGGACTTTATTAGAATTCTGACAAGATGACTGAGCTCATCTAGCCTGTTTTGTGGAAGCTATGCTATCTGAGTGTTGTTGTTCATTTCTGCTCCTATTAACATTAGGGTTTTTGATGGTTCTAGTGTAGAATTTTTGCAATTTATGGTGGTGCCTACAGAGGAGCAGAGATGAAGGACATAATCCCTTGACTGGCATAAGTGATGCCTGGTTGGGGCTGTTATGAGCTAGTCATCTGGGTATGGAAACATGTGGATTCCTTTGTCTCAGGTGAGCCACTACTACTACCATACATTTGGACAACACTCTGCAGGGTGTAGTGAGAAAGTGACAGGCTCCTAGCTGGAAGTGCAAGATCCTCCTGGATCGCCTGTCCATTAGAATATGGTAGTATGCATCCTGAAGGTCTACAGAGCACATCCAATTCTCTTTTTTTCCTGAAATGGAAATATCGACTGCAGTGACACCATCTGGAACTTGGTCGCCTTTACTGATTTGCTCAGATTGCTGAGATCCAAAGTGGGCCTCCAGTCCCCTGTTCTCTTCAGAACTAAAAAGAATCTTGAGTAAGTTCCAGATCCTCTCTGGTCTGGGGGGACTTCTTGCATGACTCTTTTTCTTAGCAACCTTTGACTTCCTATATTTGTTGTTTCTGACTGGGTGGAACATCTGGAACCACATTGTTTCTGGGGGTAGGAAGGGAGAAGGGGATGATGTATCCTCTGGATATTATGTACTGCACCCAGCTGTCTTTAGTTATCTTTAGCCAGGTTTCTTGGTGCAGGGACAATTCACCCTGAATGCCTCCAGAGGCGAACAATCGAGCACTCCTTCAGGAGTGCTTTAAAGGTCTCCCAAAGAAAGATTCTCTGGCGCCTTGGTTTTGTGCCCCCCCCCCCCTTGACCACAAGGGTGGCATCTTCTGTTATTGTTCCCCTCTGCCTTTGGGGGAACTTTCACCTTGTGTGTCTAGTAAGACCTCTGACATTTTCTGAATCGCATCTTCCCACTACCTTTTTGACCCTTCGGAAAGGATCTAGTAGGAGTGGATAAGTGCACTCCAGAGGCAGACAAGGTCTTACCCTGTTCACACCTGGTGAGAGTTTCCTTCACTTCTGGCCCAAAAAGGGATGGCCGTCAAAAGGGGAGTTAATGAAGGAAGACTTTAAAGGCTCCATGAAATCACAAAGATGCATCCAGGCCTGTCTCCAAAGAGAAATACCTGAGCCTGCTGCCGTACTCGTTCATCTGCTGCTAAGAAATGTCTCGTGGGCGAGTTGACAACTGAATTCAAGGTAGCAAGCTGAGCATTGACTCTCTGCCTCTGCATCAGCTACAGCTTCTTGGATGGAGTCTGATAATTCTTTAATCAGGTCCCTCTGCAGTCTGGTGAAGTGAGTGAGATAATTCAGAGACCACAAAGCAAAGGTCACTGATGCGAAGCCGCACTTGCCATACCTATCCATGTTCCTAGAGTCCTTATTAGGAGGATGGATAAGAGGTACTCCTCTCAGAGTTCCTTTCTAGTGGCCGCTGCCATGACCATGCCATCAACTCCTACACCTTTTGTGAGAAACTTTTTCTTTTGGGTGGTGATGTATTTATCTGGCCTCCTAGGAGTACGGTTTATGGTGTCTGGGGTCTCCCAAGCCTTTTGTGAGATCAATTCGATAAGCTCATCGAAAGGGGGAGTAACCTAAAAAGCTGAGGGGTGAGACACAAAGGGCTTCAGAAAGACTCCTCAACCAAAGGGGTGGGGGGTTGCCAATCACATCTCTGTTTTAATAGTTCTAGGATGTCTCCAAAAGAGACGTCTTCAGTAGATTATCGTGAGGACCCTTCTGCTTCATCGAAGTCAGTGACAGATGTGATACTCTTCTGGTGAGTCAAGATGCTTCCTCTTGTATGTCCTCTTCCAAGGGACCTCTTCAGTGGGATACTCTGGAGAGATTACAGAAGAGGGGTCAGTACCCTGAGGTACGTCCTGAGGCCTAACATCTCTTTGGACCTGTGGAGAGGGCCCATGCGAAGATGGACACACCACCTGAATAGGGTGGACAAGCCAAAAAAGATAGTGTCCCAGACTGTGAAGAAGTCAAAGGCCCTCCTCATTACCTTAAGGCAGACCTACCCTACTCTGAAGAAGTCCCTGGATCAGACAAATGGAGAGAAAGGAATCTTCAGAGCAGAGGTGGGAGCCAAACTTGCCCATGCCGAGGCACCCAGAGGCACTGTCGGATCGGAAGACCCAACAGGAGAGTTATTGCTCCCAGAGATCTCCTGCTCTAAAAGCATGGAGACACTCGGGCAGATGTCAGAACTGAGGAAGTTATGGGTCCTGGACCAAACACCAACAGAACCTGGATATCGGAATCTTCTGGCACCAAAGTAGGAGGACTGATTGGAGGAGGAACTGTAACATAAGGGGTTTGAGACTGACCCAATTCCTTTGGGCTCGGATCCACGAGAAGTTAGGCCAAAGCAGGTTATCTTTAAAAGTCTCTCTACAACCCTATCTGTGTCTTCATCAGATAACCTCCTGGGAGACCTAGTGGACAGGGTGGGTGACCTTGATGTAGCTAATAGTGGAGAAGGGAGCCACGAAATCTTTTTAATAGGAGATGGGCTCCTATGTCTATAGCAGTGGAAGTAGTCAGCACCAGTGACGTTTCCTGCTCCGAGGGAGTTTTGGAGCCAGGAGGAGATATCTGCTCTGAATGGAGCCTTTGGGTCTGTCAATTTCAGCACCTTCTGCTTGGTCTCAGATGAGGATCTCTGCTCCAATAAAGGTCTTTTAGTTGGCTTTTATGCAGGTTTGGAAGATATAGCCTCAGAGAGGCATTTTCAAAAGGCCTTTCAAAATCTTTATTTTTGTGTTCCATTAATGACTGCTGATTTTAAAGTTGTGGCAAAAGAAACAAGACTCCTGCAAATGAAGAGGCCCCAAACAATACACAGTGTGTGAATCGCTAACTGGTATCCTCTTACTGCATTTTTTACACTTCTTGAAGCCCAAAGGCTTGGTTTCTTGTTTTTTGGACATGAGAGAAACGCACACAAATAGCACTATCACTCTCTAAAAAGTCCTCTAACTTAAAAGGACTTCACCCATGCACGCACAAGCAGAAAATGAAGATTTTAAGCCAGGAGAAGTAGTAGAATTATGCTACTATAACTACTATTTTTTTAAGGTTAAAGAAGGGGATAAAAGTATTGAAAAGAGGAGGAACGTCCTACAATTAAAACGGACATTCCTAAATGCCCTCTAATTTAAACTGATGTCTAATGGGGGAAAGCTGGGTGAAGAAGTTAAATACGAAATTTAGAAGAATTAAAACTATAGAAAGATAACCTGTGCTAAAATAAAGTACAGAAAAGTTGTACTTGGAGCCTAGAGCTATAGCTGACTAAATCTTTGTGTGGCAAAAGAGATACAAGGTAACTCGGAGAATGCAAAATGGGTAAAGGATGAGGCCCACAAGCTTATCTGAAGATGTTAAGCTAGAGAATTAGCTGAGATGGATCCGATTCACAGGTGAGAATAAAGGCGAGCTTGACAACATCACATCAACCGTATAAACGTTACAGAATTTGGCTAATGTAAGTCACATAACCAAACAAAATATTACCTACAATATTGCTGTCTTGTGCTCTTTATTGATTAAGAACCATAGAAAAGTGAAATCCTGATCCCTCATCAGTGCATTCTGAAATCCCACTAGACTGAAACATGTAATACTTTTAATACTGGTTGTATACAACAGGATGATCCTTACCGGGGCTAACTACTGCCTGGAAAGCCACTTCCTGAAAGATGCTCTACATTATGCAACGCAGGGGTGGTGTCCTCACTGACCTATACTAGTAGTACTTATTTTACAAAGAATGTTTTTAGTGTACTGCTTTAGATTAATTTTACAGCAAAGTATGATAATGAACCTGTATTAAGGTTTATCTATAAAGACGCACTTCACTGGGCAGCATGTTGAAAATGTAAGCACTTTTATCCCCGTCTTGGAGACAACGTCAGAATAAAATAAATGCTACAAACACTTATACCTAATGTCCAACCAATAAAAGCACATTTTATACCCCCAGTTATCTTTTACAAGCAAGTAAAACCTTTGAAGACATTAAAACCTGTCTAGTATCCAGCTGTTGTTTAACGCCATTTAATAATCTGAATGACAAGACCCTGAATAATTCCAGTGGGTTAAGCAAGAGGTTCTCCAGTTCAATCCTCTGCTGGAGTCCCTTCTGTGTGGAGTTTGCATGTCCTCCCTGTGGTAGCGTGGATTTCCTCCGGATGCTCCTGTTTCCTCCCACATCCCAAAGACATGCTGTAGGTGGATTGGATACTCTAAATTGGCCCTAGGCGTGAGTGTGAACGTATGTGTGCCTTCTGTAGAAGGTTGGGCGCCGGGCTGGCAACTCGACACTGTAAAAACTCCACTGCCAATCCTGAGCGGACAGGTGATCCTGGCGACCCCTAACCGGGAAAAGTCGAAAGAAGACCTAGGGGGCTTACATACATTTAAGTTTCCAAATGTCATCATGGAAACCAAGGACATTTTAAGAAGCAGTACAGTTCTTTGCCCATTTGGGTTGTAATCTCAACTTTAAGCTTAATTTCACTGTGCCTCATAAGGATTAACAGCTTGTAGAGTGACACCGAAAACAATAATAAAACCTCAACAAACCTGAGCATTTTTTGTTCCTTTTGAGTGATTATGACATGTTATCAGATTGTATGAAAAAAAATTTAAAAATGTGACCTAGAAATTGAATTGGTATGACACTACCATAGCTTATTTCATGTTTATTACTAAAAAGGGAAAATGTAAGTTATGTACTTCCCAGAGGAATAGATTTAGTTGGTCTCTGTACAGTGGAAAAGTATGTGACTCATCAACAAAGGCACCTTTTACACTGCAGTTTCTTCTTCTGGCTTTTTCCCGGTTAGGGGTCGCCACAGCGGATCACCTGTCTGCTCATGACTGGGAGTGGAGTTTTACGGTGTCGAGTTGCTAGCCCAGCACCCAACCTTCCACAGAAGGCACACATGCATGCACTCACGCCTAGGGCCAATTTAGAGTGTCCAATCCACCTACAGCATGTCTTTTTTTAAATAGTTTGAGCTCCTCCCCTTTCCCACAAGCCATTGTCCTTAGCTAGCCAAAAATAACTGACAATTTAGCACTCATTTTTAGCTAAATACGCCTCTGGTTTTCCGCCAGATCTCTCTGGAAACAGTCAGGTAGTTTCCAGTGTACGGACACAGATCAACTACAATCTATCATTCTGCTAAGTATGTAACTTGTGTAATATTGAAGTTGGTACTGTTTGTACACTGTAAATTAATGGGCAGAATCCCCAGAAGACCTTGGATGGAATTAGGATAACATGCCTTTGTGGATGGATGCTCTAAAGGAGCCCCTTGACTTGGACAAAATGTTCAAATTGTAATGGTTGGCAAATGTATGTCAAGAAAACCATGTAGCCACAGCACAGATATTGTTAAGAAGATTCCAGAGGAAAGCAGTTGAGGTAGCCGGAGACCTGATGGCGTCTGTTCTGGGTTTGGAATGTAATGTCATATTGCTTAAATGAGTAGTAGACAATAACAGTCAGCCATTTGCAAAGGTATTTATCTACTGCCTGACCTTTCTTTACTTTGGAAAATGATTCTAATACCTGGCAATCTTGAGTTCCTTTGTTTTTTGGAAATAAAATCTAAGCTGTCTGTGTACATCCAAGCAGCACACTCTGAATTCTCCTTTGATTAGAATAACTTGTGAAGGAAACTGTCAAGTGTTTAGACTGGTATAGGCTGGATTGGTTCAAAGTGTAAGCATGTCCTTGTGGAAAACAATATATAGTAACTTGAAAGGACCTGCAAATTTGAAATTAATCTAACCGAGGTAATGCACAAAAAAAAGGGGGGATCCAGGACAAGAACTTGAGTTCAACACTGTTCAAAAGGTTGTGAGGTAAATATCTCAACTATGAACTTGGTTTCATGAGAGTGTTGGATGTAGCAAAGGAGGAGGTCTGGGTTGGAAGATTCCTTTTTATGAACACCTTGCAAAGTTTACTAAAAGCTACTAAGAATTAAGGAAATCCTTGGTGACAGGATGAAATAGCAGCTAAATGGACATTTTGAAGGAAGAATAACTGGATCTTGAATGAACCATTTCTGCTAAAAAGGTAACAACTGTAGAAATCAGAGGCCTGAAAATGGGTATGTTCCTTGCATTGTTGTCCATAAGGAAAACTTTGACCATTTACATGGTAAACCATCTTGTCTGAGGGTTTCTGAGAAATTAAGGAGTGTTATCACTCTGGGTGGAAGCCTGTTTTCTCTGGTGATCACTGGAAGTGGTGAAATCAAGTGGTTAATCATAAGAGATTGAATGTCCACATGAGACACAGACCAGATTGGCATGACAGCACAGTGGTAGAAGAGGTTTCCCTCTTAGATGAGGCCAAAGCATGGGAAACCAAATATGATAGGCCTATGAAAAATAACTCTGGCTCTGCACATTTGGCTTTCCACAGAAAATCTCCATACGAGTGGAACTTGAGGGAAGGCATAGAGGAGTCTGCAGGGTCAATCCATGGACCATTGTGTCCATTTGGGGGTATCCTTCCTGAGGGATGATGAAATAGAAATTGCTATATTTGTTGTTAGAAGATGATGCAAAGAGAACACACTAAAAGCTTCCCCTGTCTGTGAAACCTCTTTAGGGTTCTTGAATTGTTGAGACCATTCGTGTGGAAGCAGTATTTGTCTGCTCAACTGGTTGACAAGGATGTCTGATGTCCTTGGGATGTGTTGCTTTCAGAAGGCATTGTGAATATATGGCCTATTCTTAAACCTTCATGGCTTTTCAGCAAAGGTGGTAGGATCATGTTCCATCCTGCCTGTAGACTGTATCACTGCCATGTTGTCTGGGTGAGTGGACAATTCACCTTGGTGGACTAAGCCTTGAAATGCCTGCAGTGCTTGAAAGGCCACTGCCCTCTCCAAGACTGTTACATATAGTTCAACCTCTGTTGAAAAAAAGTACTTGATGCATAGACCTACATTTCTAATTTATTACTTCATTAGGAACTTCCAAGGGTTGACCCACCACAGAGAGGATGTATCCATGGTTGGAATGGCTTCTGGAAGAGGTTGAGTACATGACTACCTGTAGCAAACTTTCTGGATGTGTCCACCAGGAATTTCAAGCATGACTCTGAAAGCTTTATTATCTTTGTGATGGTGTCTAACTGACACCATTGCACATTTAGCATCTGAAGTATTGTCTTGTGGAATATGGCACATACTACATTTTTATCTAGATAAGGCAAAACTTTTATTCCTAACAGTCACATGGGCAGTGACTGAAGCCATGCTCTTGGTAAACGCTCTGGGAGGGGGGCTATGGTGACGCTGTAGGGTATGGCTCTGAACTGATAATGACTGGCTCTAACCTGAAAGCAAAGGAATCTCCTGGACAGTTCTGTTACTTTGATGTGCAGATGTGTGTTCCAATCTCCTGCTTGCAAACAAGATTGAATGTATTGTACCCTGACCACTTGGAAGGTTTCTTAAATTTACATGTTGATTCAGAGGACTGAGGTCTATAATCATTCTGAGTTCCTGTGTCTTTTTGGGCAGCAAGAAAGATATTAAGTAAAATATGGATCCTCTCTAGTTTGGTGGGACCTCTTTCTTTAATAGATTTTGCACTTCCTGCTGAGCTGTCAATCACTGATGGGGTAATACCATGGCAGGATGAGAGGGTTTATCAGCAGGTGTAGTACTGTCTCTAGATATGATCTCTCTGATGTAAACGTTCTGTCTGTTGGCCTGCCACACTAGCAGATAGAGGACACCTCTCCCTACAACTTCATCCAGAGTAGGACAGTCTGCTCAGGGTTTGTACTGCCAGGTACATGGGAAAGGACCATCAACCCTTGCTTCTGCTTTCCACCTCTGCCTCTAGAGCAGCAGTCTTAGAAGTTCTACTTATCTCTGGAAATCCTGTTGAATTGCTGCTGGGGCTTTTGAAACCAGATATTCTTGGATCCCGTATAATTTCTCGGAAATGATCTTTGGGGAGCCAATAATCTGACACAAACAGCTGTGAGCCTCTAATCAACTTGCTCCCATTGTTGTAGCTTATCTGTTACTTTTGACCAAATAATGAGATTCCATTTAAGGTTGCCTTCATGAATGCCTCCTTTAAATGTTCCACAAAGCCAGTTTATTGGCCTGACATCTCATTGCAATGCCTGAGCCTGCTAGTGATGAAGTGTAGTTTACAGATGGCATCGAAGTCTCCAACTATTCAGACATCTCCAGTGGGCAACTGTTTCAGAGTTCCTAGGATCTTATCTGAGAGCAACCTAAAAATTGCACCATAAGTGCTAGGAAATTCATTGCCCTGGTGGAAAAGGTACTTGATGTGTACAGACCTGCATTCCTAATTTATCCATCATCCTTGAGCTTTGAGTGATGGATAGCATGGACATCTTCTGCAGCCTTTAGTCTCATGGCCACTTAAATTACAATGGAGTACACAAGTGGTTCCTTACTCCAGTGTGGCCTGTAATGGGGGGGGGGGTCTGCAACATTGTCAGGCTTCCTGGATACGGGCTTGACTACAATGAACTCTTTCCAAGCTTTTTTGCAAACCACGTCTATTAATCTAGGAATGGCACCCAAGCTGCTGAGGGTGAGGACCTGTAGACTTCCTGTAGGATCTCTTCCACAGGTGAAGTTAATAGGTTATGATCCAACCACATAATCTCTACTATTACACCAAATATGGGGTCTTCAGGAGGGAACTAGGTTGAATTCTCCCCTCTGTTAAGATCTTAAGATCTGTGTCTGGAAAGGGAGACTCTAATGGGAAGTCTGCTTCCTCTTGCACAACCATTTCTTTAGGGAGGCTTGATGGAAGTCATGCAAACTTCCCTGGGAGACTGTAATCCAGACTCCATGTGTCCTCTTGGCCTTTCTGGTTCTAAATCCTGGCACGGCAACATGGATGAGCTGTCCCAAACGCTCTGCTTCAAGGGTGTACAGGGGTGGAAGTGCTGAAGGAGATGTCTGTTCCAGTTGAAATATCTAAGCAGATCTTTGTTGCTGATTGACCCATTAAGGTGCCCGGGATTGAGACCATCGGCACCAGACCATGTTGATGCCAACATTGCAAGAGGAAAGCTGTCTGTACAGGCTGTAGGTACTGATGATCCTAGTACCAAAGCCACTAGGGTGGGCTTCAGTACCAAAGAATTGAATGGTGAAGGTATCCACACTGACAATCACTGTGAAAGTGTCTATGCTGATACTATTGGGTCTATTGGAGTTGGCAGCAACACTCTGTGCCAATAACTATACCAAAAATGGAGGCTATCAGCATAAAGGAAGACCAACTTGAGAGTGTTGAGGACACTGGCATGGGATCTCTATGGAGTCAAACTCCTAAAGGCAGAACTAGACACTGGGTAGGAACCAAAATAATGGGGTCAAACACAGAGGGGTTTGTATTTGTGAATGATTGCGGTGTATTTTATTGGGGTGTGAGTTTACCCTCCCATCATTGCTGTGCAGTTGTGGTATTAATGTATTTACATTCTCTATGGTGGTGGACGTGTTTTGTCTGGAAAAATCCTTAATTTTATGCAGTATGTGGGCTGTAGAGGAAATTTTTATCATTTGCAACTGAGCAATGTTACCAACTGGAACAGACACAATCTCCAAACCTGGATGAAAGCACCAAGAACTACTCTGTCCTATTAATCCTTC
>NC_056750.1:762570902-762588402 GCF_019279795.1 Protopterus annectens | reverse complement strand
ACCAGTTATTGGCTCTATGGTTTAAAAACCTTTTTTTGTCCCAGTTGATACTCAGTGTAACTTTGGAATGATCTGACAGAAATCTAGTGTGTATGACTATTGTAGGGACCATGTTAATGAGTATGTCTGAGATTAAAAAGAAGTCTATTCTCGCCCACATTTTCTGGCATTGGGAGTAGAATGTGTAATTCACAGTTTTGTTATCTTTATCCTCATATTTAAAGGGGTCATATAGTTTGACGTCTTATTTAAGTTCATTTAAAGCTATTGTAGCTTGTCTATTATGTAGTTTGGTCGGGTTCAATTTATCCTTTTCTGGGTTTTGATATGTGTTCCAGTCACTGCCAATTATTAGATAATGATCTTCTAGTTGGTTTAGAATTTGGTACTGTGACATAAAAAAGAGATGTTTGTTGCTACAAGGTGCATATACATTTAATACCATTATGGGTTTTGGAAAAACTGTTAGTAAATGTTACACAGCACCACCTTACCTCTGTCGGCCTTAGTTTCAAGTATTTTATCCTGAAAATGGTTAATTATTATGGCCACCCCAGTACTGTTAGTTTTGTCCCCAGAAACTATAATTTGTCTTATCCACTTTTTTCCCAAGATCTGTCCATTGCTCTGAAGTTAAACGTGTTTCTTGTATTAAGATGAGATTAACAATGGTTTTCAGGGCTAAATGCAAAAATAGTTTTCTTTTTTCTTTATTTTGTAGTCCCTTAACATTCCACATTTCAATTTCCCACATTTATGTGATAGATATGTTTGTTTTAACTGATCTGTATTTAATTTAGATTTATGGTCTTTGTATGTGTTTGTTAGTGTGTCATTGGAAAGCATCTAACTATTCCCGTCCCTACACTGTGCCTACCCACTATACCCCTGGACCAGGAGTAAACGGGGGAATAAAATGTGATTTTTAGTATGTACCATAAGATTCCCACTAATATTAAATTGTGTTTTTCTTTACATATAAGTTTGTGACATGGTAGCCCCCTTAAGTTACTATATACAATACGGACAAAGCTTAACAGACTATTTCTCTACAAAAAACACTGCTGAGTCGTATCCCTAGTCTCAACCTTTAAACTATTATACCATTAGAGTACTGCGGTTAAATTATAAAACCTAGAGCTTATAAGTTTATGATCTATTCCTCCTAAAAGTGCGTTTTTAAACAACATGTTAATAAAATTCTCAATTAGATATGGCAAAATATACAACAATGTAACCTATATTTTTAAGCCAGACATGTCACATTTTAAATGATCTTTCTCCATATATTTCTCTTACCTTCCCTATTTATTTATATATATATATATATATATATATATATATATATATATATATATATATATATATATATATATATATATATATAAAAATATAAATTACCCAGCTTCTGTGTTCAGGCATTCTTCTGTAGCAATCTGTAACAAATTCAGATTGCATTATTGGCATCTAAATAGAAGTGGGGATAAAAGGGGGTTGCAAGCTTAGGCAGGTATATATACTGTTAAGACTTGCTTTTATATTTATATCTTCTGCAGTCAGATTGTATTCATATTGTCATATAATTCCTCTCCTCTCCTCTAAACTTCTTAAACTCAAATTCCTGCAGTTATTCCAGTTAAACATCATTATTTCAATCAAGAACCATTTACCTAGTCTGGTTCTGCCAGACTCACTTCCAGAAATAAAGATGGGATTCTTTACAGTAAGCTTGTATTGGAGAATCGGTCACAAATTTGTTTTGGTAAAACAGTACCTTATTCTTCTAATTCTTTAAAGTCATGTTTGCAGGATTTACTAGTCATCTTTCAGTCAGTTGTCTTTGTTTTGTGATTTTGAGTCAGAAATCACATCTTGGTCTTGCTGTACCTTCCTTTCAGGTCGTTTTGGTTTTATAGTGGAGCTTTTGAACTCAAAAGGGGACTGTTTTAACATAGCAGATTCCTGGGAAATGGTGTCACCTTGTATTACGCGCATTGGAAAGGGCAGTTGAATTTTAGTTCCTACCTGGTTTTCATTTCCTTTTCCTGTGTTCCTCGTGGCTCCCATCGTTGATTTAAAGGCCTAGGCAGCAAGGGGAAGCTCTCAGGGTGTGTCCCATCAAAAACACTCACAATTCAGTCTGATTTTTACTCGAGGGAAGTTTTTCATTTCCAGCCATTTTATTTCATTTCTGGAGGTGGAATCTGCTTGAAAACTGACAGTCTCTCTTGCTTCCTTGGGGTTGGCAATCCTGTATTTAACATCTTTTACATTGAAAATTAGAAGGTTTGGGTTTTACATCTGGAACTCTATTTTCTTTTCTATCAAACTTGCAGTATGGAGATAGACGTTGCTTTGCTTGCCTTATCTGAATGGGCAGATCTTGAACAAAGGAAATTTTATTATTATTCTGGGTGTGTCCCTTTTTCTTCTTGGCTGCAAAGAGTATTTTATTTACATCTTACTAGTTTAAGATTTTGGCATACACAGGTCTTGGTCTCAAGGATGATTGAGCTTCTCTCAGAGCTCTGTGGGCTCTCTATTATTTGTTGTGTTGCTTCAGAATCATCTAGTAAAGGTTTTAGTATGAGTTTGATAGTTGGTATTAGATCAATGTGTGACAGTTTCAGGGATTCCCCTTATGATAATATTGTTTCTCCAAGCTCTTGCTTCTAAATCTATTTTTGCTTGTAGACTTTGCAGCTCTTTGTCATGTGAATCAGTTCTCTGAGATGTAGTGTAATTTTATTTCATTTTCTAGTATTTTTGCATCAGATTTTTCAATTCTGGTTAGAATTTGATTAAATGAATCTCCAAATGTTTTAAACTGTGTGGATAAGTCCTGTATTGCTTGTTGAATGGGCAATAAAGCTGTTTTTATATCTCCAGGCTAGCTGGCTGTTCTGACTTTGTTTTATTTGCAAGCTTGGTATTGTCATATTGCTTATTTGTTCTCTGTCTTTTTGGAGTTGTCTTTGTCTGGTGAGGCTAGTATCAAGAATTTGGTTTTAGTTGTTAAGTCTCCATATTAGTTTCTTCTTTCGACATCTTGCTTTTAGGTAAGTTTTGCAGAGTTTATGTATGACTGCAGGACTACAGATGATCTCTAGAATCTTAGTTAATCCTTTTGTTTTAAAAGAAAGCTGCTGCTTTTTTTCCCCTTTTGAATGCTGTTTGTCTGGAATAGATGTCGTACTTTGTTTTTTAGTCTGCGCTGTCTTCTGGGTTTATAATCCAGGGTATTTCCGAGAGCTAGGTGCTTGCAGTGCTCACAGAACAGTGGCCATCTTGAACTCCCACTCAATTATATAAAAAAAAAAAAAAAAAAAAAGTACTTATTTTACATTTGTTGACTGGGTTAGTCCAACTGAGCTGATGGCCCTTTTTAAGTGGAGGCCTGGGGATAAAAGCTCCACAGACTATGCATTTCAAGGTGAGGCCTGGGGATAAAAGCTCCACAGACTATGCATTTCAAGGTCATGTAAACAATAATTCTATAACATCTCAAATAGTATACACAAATTCTAGACCAAATAAACAATAACTTGGAAATCTCTAAAATAATAATCACAAATTATATTGCATACAGTAGTAATAAAAAAATCATGAAGGTCTAACAATAAAGTAATACAAATTCAGTAGCATTAAGAGTAAAGAGGAGTCAGAATACAGCATAGACAGCATACAGTTATTGAGAATCAGGAGCAGTTAGAGTAAAGAGGAGTCAGGATACAGTCATGGAGGGTGAGTACAAGGACAGGTCCAGTGGCTTTTCAAATATTCTTTGGTTGCTGCTTTGAACTGGTTTGGTTATTGTTCCAGGAAATGGCAGGATTGAAACTATACAGGCTGCAGCCAGTTTTTGAATTAGGCTTGTAAATTTGCAGTAGAGCTGGTCTGCGCTGCAGAAAGGCCTATTAGTAGCGTATATGGAGATGAGAAAAGATAGATTAGGACAGTAAGATGGCTGATATACAAAAAAACAAAAAAATAATCCTTGTTTTCCTGCCTTCCTCGACTAGTTTAGACCAGTTTACAGGCATTGCTGTATTCTGGGCTGTGGTGTAGTTCCTGTGTTGTCCATTACCTTACTTGGATAGAAGGAAGTTTCTTTGCTCACCAGTGGGAGAGGGAGCCTTGAGCAGCCTACCTGTCCTTGGGGAAAGTGACCTCAGCACAAGAAGCTGTAGTAATTGGTTGTTTGGGACCATTTCCAGCTCTTTTGTAGTTCACTGTTTAAAATCCGCCTCTGGGCGTTTTTTTTCTGGCTATACTGCTCAGACAAGCTCCACGTGGGTTTACAGAGTGGTCCTAGCAGCAGGGAACTCAGAAAAGCGACTACCTTCTGGATTTAAGTATCTTTGCTTTTTTTTCACTTGAAATAGCTTCTGTAGCTTACCTTGAACTAGCCTGAACTGTTTTTTAACTGATTGCTGCATTATTTTAAAATCTGCAATTAAAGTTACATTTTAGTCGAATTTGATCGAAAGTTTGCTTAATTTAACTGTGGAGGCTGCCCACTAAAGTGGGCTAGCCTGTGTAACTAATTTATCACTGTTTCTGCATTTTCTGTGTGTTTCTACCAAAAAAACAAAAAATAATCCTTGTTTTCCCGCCTTCCTCGACTAGTTTAGACCAGTTTACAGGCATTGCTGCATTCTGGGCTGTGGTGTAGTTCCTGTGTTGTCCATTACCTTACTTGGATAGAAGGAAGTTTCTTTGCTCACCAGTGGGAGTGGGGAGCCTTGAGCAGCCTACCTGTCCTTGGGGGAAGTGACCTCAGCACAAGAAGCTGTAGTAATTGGTTGTTTGGGACCATTTCCAGCTCTTTTGTAGTTCACTGTTTAAAATCCGCGTTTGCACGGCTTTCTTGTGATGCGTCATAGTGCAGCGCCGGTTAAACAAGGTTAAACTTTTTCTGGCTCCGCCAAGTCTGTTCTTCAGATTTTCCCTTAAGGAAGCTCTACTCTTAGTATAACCAGACTACTCACTGTATTATAAGCCTAGTACTTGTTCTCAATACTTCTCTACTAAGTAAGCACTCTCGTACTAAGTAAAGCACTACATCTACTTACCACCCCTGTGAATACCCACTTCCCTTAAAGGTATACCACTCCCTTATACTGTTCTAGCATGTAGAGTGGTAGATTACTGGCGTCCTCTCCAGTTCAGCTGGTCAATCTGGGCATCTTGAGACAATGCTACAATTGTCTCATGTACACAGACAACCCTCTCCTCCTCCCAAAAAACACAAATACATGTGAGAGATGCAACTATATACCCAAACTGGAGGCTGAACTCTCTCAACTCAGGGTTGGCATGACCAGACAGGAGGAGATGGCAACCACACACACAACAATCCCAGTCCCACATAGACCTACCACAACTGCAAACCAAACACATAAAAACACAAAGACATACTCGGAGGCTCTAATAAAAAACTTACCAAAACAACAGAGGCTCCCAAAGCAGACATCCAAAAATCCACCACCTCAAAACAAAACACATGCAACACATACTTCAATAAATCAGTGTGTCGACCAATCGCAGCCCTTAAGGCCAAACACCTTGCCTGATACACTAGTAATAGGTGACTCCATAGTCAGACACACTGATGTCCCACTGACCAGGCTGAACAAGGAGAAGGTGACTGTGAGCTGTCTATCTGGAGCTAGGATCCGCCACATAACACACGCACTCAGGTCACTCCAAAGCAAGTACAAATATGACTACGTCATTGTCCATGCTGGTGTGAATGACCTGAGACATACCTCCCTGGACTACATGAAAAGAGACATAGAGGAGCTCTCCGATTATGTAACCCAGGCTGGGATGACCCTGACCCTGAGCAGCATCTTGCCCTACCCAAGAATGATACCACAATACAAAGACGAGATGATCAGCTTTAACAATTGGCTCAAGTACTGGTGTCATTCTAAGGGGATCCAATGTCTGTCTGCCTGGGATGATATGTTGGACAAGCCACACTGCTTCGCAAGGGATGGCTTACACCTGTCACCACTGGGCTTCCGGATATTGGCTAAGGCTCTTGCAACCCCCATAGTGCCTTTTTTTAGGCAAGGCTCAAAAGACAAACCCACCTCCTTAGAAAACAAAAATGGAAAAAAACTAAGGGTAATGCTGCTCAACGCCAGAAGTCTAAATCTCAAGATGCAGGCACTTGATGCACTCCTCAGCATGGAGAACATCGACGTATGTGCAGTAACTGAAACCTGGTTCAAGGCTCCAGAGAGCACCCCAGTGCTACCAGGCTATACCTCGTATCATGCTTTTCGGCCCCAAAACCCGGGCTGAAACACAAAGGGAGGGGGAGTGTCCATATTTATAAAGGACACCCACACCTCCAGGTTAGTAGCAACACATGAAGCATCAGAGACAATACAGGTGCAACTAACCATAGGCAAAACTGCTATACAACTGGTAGCATGTTACAGACCACCCTCCCAATCTCAAGAACCCCACTCAGCCTTCCTGAAAACATTGGAGGATATGAATGTATCACAAAATACCATCATACTGGGAGACTTCAACTACCCAAACATAGATTGGGTACATTATTCTAGCCCTAATACCCTAGACAAAGGTTCCTGGAATTCATAAATTCAAATGCACTGGAACAACTAGTCGCCTCTCTCACTAGGGGAGATAATATACTAGACCTGATCATCACAAACATGGGGACAAAATGCTCCACACCGGAAGTATACCCCTCACTAGTGAGATCTGACCACAAACTAATCACCCTGGATATACATATCCCACCTCCACCCCCAGCACAAAACACCACAGTGAAAAACTTCTCAAAAGCAGACTTCACTCTTCTTAAGACTGAGATGGTATCCTTTAACCCCACTGTGCGAGTGGATACTACAGCCCACAATGCGAATCCTTCACAAATGCTTTCTATGGACATCTCCAAGAATGCATGGATCATGCAATCCCAAACAAATCCAAGTCCCTCTCCACCAAATGTAAGCGTCATGTCTGGTGGACCTCAGCCATAAACAAATTGCATAACAAAAGAAGGAAGCTACTGCACGTCAGAGTGAAATCCCATGAAGGGAAGACATCTCTGATCAACATTAGCAGAAAACTACGTTCTCTCATAAAAACATCCAAGGCAAACTTTGAGAGAAAAATCGCTAAGGACACTAAAGATGACCACAAAGCCGCCTTCAGCTATGTTAGAAACCTGGGCGGAAGCCCTCAGATATGCTCAGAGTTGGTTCACAACAACAAAAAATACACTGAACCCACAGATATTGCTAACATTCTGGCCGACAGGTTCAGTGCAAATTTCTCGCCTCCTTCACCCGCAAAAGAAGAAATACTTATCCCAGCTGAATGTAATCTCCCTGTCATCTCAGATGTCCAAGTGAGAACTGTCCTAAACAAAGCAAAAAACACAGCATCAATGGGACCTGACTGTATCCCGGGGTGCGTGTTACGTGAACTCCAAGAGGAGCTAAACCCACACATAAAAATGCTATTTAACCTTAGCCTTACTTCGGGATATGTACCTGAACACTGGCGTACAGCAACAGTGGTCCCACTCCACAAGGGGGGTGCCTCTACAGACCCTGGAAACTACCACCCCATAAGCTTGACTAGCCTGGTCTGCAATGCTATGGAAAGAATTATTATGGAACTCATAAACGGAGACATAGGGGACCTACAGACGCTTGACCCCACCCAGTTCGGCTTTGTAAAGGGCAGATCCTGCCTTTTTAAACCTGGTTGACTTTTTCAAAACAGTCACTAGAGCCATTGATGAGGGCAGAGCAGTCCATACAGCATACCTGGACTTGGCTAAGGCCTTCGACACAATACCCCACTCGGGCATCATAGATAAGCTAAACAGCTTAAAAGTAAACCCTTATGTCACTAGATGGGTTGCAAACTGGCTAAAGGACAGAACCCATAAAGTTAAAATCGCTGGAGCAATGTCAGACTCAAAGCCAGTCACAAGTGGTGTCCCACAGGGATCTGTCCTGGGACCCCTCTTGTTAGGCATTTATTTCTCAGATGTTAAAGCAAACATGGGAGGGCTGTGGCTGACAAAGTTCGCAGATGACTGCAAACTAGGCGCCATAGTCGATACACCAGCAGATAACATACATCCTACAAAAAGGCCTCACTGAAACGGACAACTGGTGCCGTAGTCACGGCCTTAAACTAAATGCCAAAAAATGTATAGTCCTCCCTTTTGGAAAAAACAAAGTATCCACAAATTATCACATAGACAGCAACCCACTGAGTACGGAAAAAGTTATCGGAGACCTAGGGACCCAAGTAGACAGCGACCTCTCATTTGACACCTACGTTGCCAAAGTCGTTAGAAAAACATTCTACCTTGCGCACCTCATCATGAAGGGTTTAACATCCAGATCCAAGGATGTCATTGTACCCCTATATTCCTCCCTCATCAGGCCCATGATTGAGTACAATGCCCCATTTGGTATGTACCTCACCCGGCACTTGCAACAGCTGGAGAGACCACAAAAGTACCTCACCAAAATGATCAAGGGTCTCCAACATATGTCTTATTCTGCCAGACTAAAGAAACTTCAGCTCTATTCAGTAGCATACTGCCTGCTCAGAGGTGATCTCTGCCTGACGTACAAGGCCATGTCCAATCAGGATCTGATGGACATGCTCCACCTCAAAAATCCAAATCCATCAGGACCACGAGAGCTAAAGACTTAAACCTTGGCACAAGTATGAATAGGACATGCTGGAGGGATAGATTCATAACCCAGAGGCTTCCCATGCTTTGGAACAGGATCCCAGTTCGTATTGGGCAGAGCCCCTCACTGACTCTCTTCAAGAGAAATCTTGATGAGTGGATGGGAGATCGTAAGTTTACCCCAGGGGTCACATCTGTGTCATTGCTAGACAGGGGCACAGTAAACTAATTCTATTATATAAGGGGACCTTCACTGTGTCACTACTAGACAGAGGCACAGTATTCTAGATTTATTCTGTACACTTTTTTGTACCATTTCATGGGGTGGCAAAAGCCACATCACTATGGCTAGGCTTACAAATGCCCCAGGGCAGATAGCCTAGTACTATACTATGAAACTATGAATAATCTGGAGTTGATTGAAAAGAAGCAGATGTGGGCGTTCTAGACAGTTTAGGTGTTTGAGAGAGGTAATTATGAGATTTGTGTGTTTGATGGGTGCAAATCTAGCCACCTTGTTGTAGGCTGATTCAAGTTTAGATAAGAGGGAAGAGTTGGGATTAGTTCCTAAGGCATATAATAGGTTAGGTTGGAGGTAGGCTTGAGAGAGGGTTACCTTAGCTTTATTTGTAAGGAACATATTGTTCCTGTAGAGGAGGCAAAGTTTTTGGTGAGTCTTCCTTTATACAGTTATTTATGTGCAAGTCAAACTTGAGATGGTCATCAACAACAATGACACCTAGGAGTTTTGTACTAGTTTCAACATCAAGAGTGTTATTTAGAGATAATATAGAGAGTTTATTTAAAAAGTTTTGGGAGAAAAAAAGTAAACGCTTAGTTTTCTTAGGGTTTAGGATAAGCTGGTTGTTAGTGATCCAGGTTTCTACTGAGCTGAAGGAAGTCTGAATGGTGTTGAGGAAAGAAGTGGGGGTATCAGCAGTAGTGATAATTGTAGAGTCATCTGCGTATTGAACAAGGGATGACGGAGGACAGGAAGCATAGAGGTGATTAGTAAAGATATTGAAAACAATGGGCCAAGAATGGATCCCTGGGGGATACCCATTTTGCCTGTGAGGGGAGAGAGCAGACTGCCATCTCACAGAATGAAGTCTGTCAGAAAGCTAGCTAGAAAACCAGGCCATAGTAGAGGTAGAGAAGTTGAGTCACTTAACTTATTAAGTAGAAGGGGGTGAGACACCAGCATTTGATAGGTCCAGGAATAGACAGGAAACAAGTTTCTTATCTCTGGCTGAAGAGATGGTATTAATGAAAGATAAGAGGGCAGTAGTGGTGCTGTGCATAGGGCGAAAGTAGTGTTGTGTGGGTGTAAGAGTTTCCTGTAAGAGGTGTTGGAGTACTTGGTAATGGATGCATTTTTCAAGCACTTTAGAAAGAGGAGAGAGTATAGCAATAGGTCTGAAATTACAGATTTCAGAGGAGTTACCTCCTTTGTTTACTGGTAGTGTAAAATTGTTTCCAGGTAGGGGGAACCTTGGATTCGGTGATACAATGGTTAATCGGTATTGATACAGGGATAGCAAGAGTCAGCTGCAACTTGAAGGAAATGAGGGACATTATCTGTGGAGGTAGATCATGGTTTTAGTTTAGAGAGCATAGTTTTAATTTAGTTGGTGGAAACGGGATGCAGGGAGAAGATAGTGGAAGCCTTTGGAGTAGGAGAGATAGCAGGAAACTTAGTAGGGTTGGTTGAAGAGGGGATAGTTTACCATATTTAATTAGTTAAACACGGAGTTTAATCCTTTTTATGACGTTCTCCACTTCTCTCATCTTTTTCTTTCCTTAATCTTCTCTTGCTCTCTGCCTTGTCACACTTACTCCTCTACTAACCTATGGACAAATGTCTGTTTTTATACTGTATTTTACTTGCATTTTCTTATCTGTTAAACCGCATGCAACTCGCTGAACCTTTAAAATGTATATCTTCTACTGTAACTTTTCAAATATTCATGCCTAATATTTGCATATTGCAAAGTTTAACATATTTTAATTACTTTGTTTTATATTAATTTTGTACTCTGAGCTTTTCTTGCCAGGACTCCACTGAAAATAGATATCCTGGACCGAGTCTGCTTTTCCTGCCGAATAAATGCAATAAATATACATAAATTATTTTTTTATGAATGACTGAACCAATCCTTCATAGAGGCATCCCAAGTGTTTGGTTTGAGAAAAAAAAAGTTTTTCCAGTCATTATATGCCAAGGCATAGCACTGTAGGCATGGATTGTGAAGCTTTTACTGGTAAGGCTTCATCCTCATGGTCTAACTGCATCACTCATGATTAAATACAACCCACAGTTCTAACACTGGTTTTAAGCCTTCAAAGAAGCTAAATTCTCAATACAGTAAATGTACTCTTAATCACTTGGTACTAAACAAGCAACAGCGTATGCAGCAGATGCACAATAATACTGATAGCCAAACCAAATGCACAAGAAACAAATATGGTTATATCTATTATATTTACATTTTACTAAAAAATGCAGAAAGCAAATTATAGTGCAGAACAACGCAAGGAAGAACTATTTACAAACACTTTTTTTACTTTGAAAAACAGGCCACTTCTATTGGACTTCCAGCTAAGCATAAAAATTCAAATATCAAGTTCTGATAACATTAGACAGTCAAACAATGACATTGAACTGGATGCAGTCATTATAACCTTCATATGTAGCCTGCCATTATAATAAAAAAAAAAAAAAAAAAAAAAAAAAAAAAAATTCTGCCTCTTCAAACAATATACCATTCTTCTTTTCTTGCATCCCATATACATGCATAACACTTTTGGAACTTGTAATTTTTATACCGTTATTGAATATTAGTTTAAATTCAAGTCAAGACTGCACATGGATATTGGCTGGATTTATTCCTTTTTATAACTGATCTTGAAACACCTAGATAGCCTAACATAACACCCTGACATGAGGGTGGATACATTCACCTTTACAGACAAAGCAACCTTCTGTATTTACAGATATCCTTCATGGTTCTTCAAAATTATAGATGCCCAAACATCCATCTTGTCCAATCCTGGTAGTTATCAATCTTACTGCCAAAACCTATATCATTAGATACCTTCTAACCCTATTCTCTTTCCTTGCACATTAAAAATGTCTTCACTCCTTAAGACCCCTGTCAGAATTCAGTCAAGTCCACTTCCCACTTGGGGAAAAGGAACAATAAATTGTATCTAAGAAGAACATATTCAAATACAACTGGATTCAAGTACTCAGAGCTAATGTCCATACATTTCTTGCTCCATCCAACCTTCCTATTTTTCTTTGTTTTGCCTGAAAAGTGATAATGTCCAGCCTGTCTTGAAACAACTTTGTTGAACTCTGCATTGTAGTCTGCTCTGTTGCTCCCAATCAAAATAGTCATTCACTTATCTCCAGTCAATTAATTATTCAAGGCTTATAATACAATGAAGTATCAAACACTTCTACAGTAACCTGTACTTCTAGAATTGCACAAATGAGATGGTCTCCTAGAATAATTGTTTAACGGAGTACCACTCTGGTCAAAGTCAACTTCAAATTTCACCCCCCCTTTCTCGGGGAGGCACCACCAGAATATAAACCCTGTTTGTGTGAAGAAGGTGTTGGCCATCATTTCAGGCATTAATGCACATTTACATTATACTCTTAAGGCCTATTCCTCCCTGCACAGCTATTGGATTACAGCAACATGAATCAAGCGAGTACCCCTGCAAGTCACATTATTTGGTGACTGTAGTGCAGGTTTAAACTTTGTATCATTGCACACTGTTTGATTGCAACAGTGTATATGCATATTCCACACATACTTTGAAGGCAGCAGTGTAGATATTGTATATTGCACTTCTATAGCTGAAAGGACAGCTATATCAGCATGAAATGTATGTATCCTTGCAACCAGAAAGTAAATATTAGGCAAAATATCCTGAACATCGGTTATTTTTATTTTTAAGACAGCGTAGATAAGAAACAGGTAAAAGTAAACTCTGCAGAAATGAGCTAAGTGTCACAGCTGACTAAAGAGTGTATAGACAAGGGTGACATGATAGCCACTTGGCCTGGAGTAAGACAGTCAATTGAAGCAGTCGGCTTGGTAGTTTCTTTGCAGTTCCCCTTTGCTTCATGCTATGGCACTCTCCTCCAGTACCCCATGTCCACTGCTGGGTCTACCAGTCTCATCAAATACATCTGGACCTTCTTTATATGTGTTGGGGGCACCACAGTACCCAAGGACATCCTGGGTGTTCTCACCATTATGCCCTGCTCCATTTTCTCCCCTTTGTTGTTGTCTGTTGGTTCCATCCAGAGGGCAGGGAGTCTAGGCATGTGCTGACATATAGCCCTGCCTCCAAAGTAGCTCAGTCAAAGACAATGCCCTAATCCCGCTTAGGACTATGCCCCCCTTCTTTACGTGCTCTGAGCCTCTACCAGGGATCATGTGGGGAATCCCCTTGGGACCACCGGGATGGTAATACACATTCCTTTTCTGCCACTCCTTCAGTTGCCCGAGCCACTCATCAAACCCACATCAGCCAGGCTGTCGTCAAGGCTTTATCCGTGTACACAAAGTGGCTTTCAGTTTGGTAGCAGCTACGAATGTACAGCATGCTCAAAAGCACCTCAGTCCATTTTCTGATATCAAAATTGAGACTGAATTGAATAGACTTAAGTTGGATCTGCAGGTAAATGCATCAAAGCAGCAGCAAAAGTAGAGGAAGTGAGCAAAAATGGAGAGACAAAAACGGGAACAGATATGCTGAAACTGTAGAAATGCAGTAACACCACCAGCTTGCCAGACACACTGACCCTTTAAACAGGGCACAACCATCCTCTTCAAACCAGACATGATATTCATGACACTTCCAGTGCTAGCATGTCTCATGAGAGGTTTACCATCAGAGTAATTTGAGCGACAGCAAATTTTAACTTTATTTACTGGAAAGGAAATTACATTAAAACTTCATGCACTCTTCTGTATTTTAGAAATATAAGGCAATGTGGCACATGTAGACAAAAGTCTGAATGCTCATATGTCACTCTAATATTTATTCTCTCACATAACCAAATAATCCAGTTTACCATTCAAATACCCTGCTGGTGCCTCCTCGAGACAGGGTCACTATGTCCACACTTTTGCTTAAACTGGCACTCCGTCTATGAGCCTTTCATTAGCTCACCCAAATCTAACTCATCTAGCATTCAGAAACCCTACACGTACCTTATTTATTTTACCTTTATATTCTTCATATTAGCTGCACTATCTAATAATCTCAAACCCTTTGACATTCTGATCATCAAATTCCTTCAAGGCTGCAAGTCACCGAAATGAACTTCACCTAATCTAGCCTTTATCAACATTGAAGTTTAAATCTGTTGAACATCCCATTGTATACTTTCTGTACAGCAGTTATCAACGTTTTATATACATTCCAACTTGAAGTAGTTGCCTGGATATACATATCCAACTTAAAACTGTAGTTAAGCTACCAAGGAGTGCATCCATCTCTGTAACAAAAAAAAAAAAAAAAAAAAAATCACCTAAATTTATTTGAATGTGAAAATTGAAAGGAGATCCATAATTTGAACATACAAATACACGATTGGTTCACCCTTAACAGTTCTATACATATTTATTCAACAGCCCTCTGGGTGCCAGTTTTACTTTAGAACTAGTTAAATCATAATTTACCTGCATTCATAGTCTGCATCAAACATCTTGATAATTATACTCTTTAACCTTCATCTAGGGTTTCAAAACGTCTCTCACCTGGTTTTAACTCCATGAAAATAAGCCATTGATTCCATTTCCTTTGTGTAAATACGTTACTTCTAATAAAAAAAATATATTTAGAACAGGATCACAATCTGTAATTTATCCTCTGCCCACTCATACCTATCCCTACTAGTTAAGTCACAGTACTTAAGCTATTATATATTATATAGCTAGCCATGTCAAAAGTATATCGGTAGATATCACAAATTACACCCATAACTCGTACATCTCTATACGCGGTACATCTCTCAGTACTCTTTACTTTTAACGAATTACTCTGTATTTAATGGGCTTAACAGTACGTGCACACAACCTCCCTCTACTTATTCTTAAATCATTCCATTTCAACAATGCTGGACACATTAACTTTCCAGGAACGCGCCTATATTTCAACACTTAAACTGTTTTGCTATTGAATGAAGTGTCCCCATCTTTATTATAAACTCCATCTACACATACAGTGGATATAAAAAGTGTACACACCCCTGTTAAAATGCCAGATTTTTGTGATATAAAAAATGAGATCACAATAAATCATTTCAAAACTTTTCCCACCTTTTAATGTGACCTATAACCTGTAAAATTCAATTGAAAAACAAAATTCTGTTAGGGGAAAAAATATATATTTAAAAAAAAAAAAAACTACAATAAGCTGGTTGCATAAGTGTGCACACCCTTAAACTAATACTTTGTTGAAGCACCTTTTGATTTAATTGATGCATTCAGCCTTATTGGGTAGGAGTCTATCAGCATGGCACATTTTGTCTTGGCAATATTTGCCCACTCTTCCTTGCAAAAGTGCTCCAAATCTTTCAGATTGCAAGGGCATCTTTTGTACACAGCCCTCTTCAGGTCAACCCACAGATTTTCTGTTGGATTTAGGTCTGTGCTATGGCTGGGTCATTCCAAAACTTAAATTTTCTTCTAGTGAAGCCATTTTTTTTGTTTATTTGGATGTATGTTTGAGGTCATTGTCGTGTTAAAAGGTAAAATTCCTCTTAATCTTCAATTTTCTAGTAGACGCCTGAAGGTTTGGGCCAAAAGTGACTGGTATTTGGAAATGTTCATAATCCCCTTTACCTTGACCACAGCTCCAGTTCCAGCTGAAGAAAAGCAACTCCAAAGCATGATACTGCCACTACCATGCTTCACTGTGGGAATGGTGTTCTTTTGGTGATGTGTTTTTGTGCCAAACGTACCTTTTGGAATTGTGGCCAAAAAGTTCAACTGACCATATATTTCATTTCCTCTCTGCTTTTACTGGCTGGTGTAAGCACAAAATTATCATTTTGTGAAATCACTCCCCTTCAACTATTTAAATTTATTGGCCATTCTACTGTATTCCATAGTACCAGAATACAACAGTGATCACCCCATTTCACTCTATCTTGCTGTTTTAAAAATAGTGGCCCACCACTAAAACTTAACTTTTTAGATAGGTAAAACTTAAATTACCTACTTCACATCAACTCCTCTAGTGCACACTGCAGTTTTTAGGATAAACCATTTTTTTCATCTTACCTTTAAGCATCTATTGCAAGACCACTAGTTATTGGAGATCCCATATTCTGCCTCTCAGTAGCCATCTTGGGATTAGTGCTTGTGTTTTCTCCTGGTGGGAGAAGGAGTCCAGTTGCATTATTTCCTGGAGACTGCTTATCAACAGTAGATTAATAACTGCTTTATAGGTGACCACTTGGAATCTGTGCTTATATTCTGATCCTGTTGAGAGTAGGAGCATAGTGCATTGATTCCTGACTCTTTCTGGTTGGAGAGTGAGTTTCTGTACTTAACATAGCTGGTCTGGTTGCTATTCAAGGCATCTACCAGAAAAAGGCTACAAAGCCTGCAGACCCTAGCATTATCTGGGACAAGACTGCGGATCACCAAACAGGCCGTGGCCTGCTTCTCTTCTTGGGATTAGTGCTAACATTTTGCTTCTGGTGAAAGAAGCAAAGGAGTGTTGTATCCCAACAGTGAAGCTGTGCTGAGACCAGCATTAGTAGTAGCCAGGCAATAGCCATTCATGTGACTCCCATCTTTTCATGATTCTTGACAAGCTAATTGTTATTTTTCAGTAACTACTGCTTGATTTCTTTATAACTTCTGAATATCTGCCTAAACATGTCATCCTTAAATTTTCAGGGTCTACGTATTCGTTTCCCCCTCTAGTGCTTGGCAGTGCTGTGTACAGATTCAAACACCTTGAGTGACATTTTTCCTGTATAAGGACTATATAAAGAAACGGCTCCAGTATTTAGTAATGACCATCCCTCTTGGCATGTCTACAGGTCAGTTTCATGTGCTTTCTCCTATTAACCTGGTGAACTTGGGTATTCTGAGGCAGTGTAGCAACTGCCTCATGTACACAGACAACCCTCTCCTCTTACTCCCAACACTCAGACTTGTGAAAGATGCACTTGTATATGCAAACTGGAAGCCATGCACTCTAAAGCCAAGACCAGAACAGCTGATCAAGAGGAGAAGGTCAACACCTGCACCACACCACATTCACACGTAGCCCTCCAGAACACCCACCATCAACGCTGTCACACAAAAACACAAACCACGCACCCACCTTCACGGAGGATCTCAAAAGAAATCTACCCAAACAGTAGAGACCTCCAAGGCAGAAACGCACTCCACCACCACAAAACAGCACAAACCACAAAGACACATAGCTCACCTACACAGTGTGCCCCTCAAACTAAGCCCCTAAGGCAAAACAGCTTGCCCAATACACTAATCATAGGTGACTCAATAGTAAGGCACACTGATGTCCCACTCACTAGGCTGTATAAGGAGAAGGTAACGGCTGTCTATAGGGTGCCAGAATCGGTCGGACACATAACACACTCTGGTCACTCCACAACAAGTACGACTGCCACTGTCCATGTTGGTGTGAAACGCCTGAGACGCACCTCCCTGGACTACATGAAAAGAGACATGGAGGAGCTCTCGGATTATGTGGCTCAGGCAGGTATGACCCTAGGCCTGAAAAAAA
>NC_056750.1:762438522-762570402 GCF_019279795.1 Protopterus annectens | reverse complement strand
GTTGCCCAGCATAACGCATCTGAGATACTTCAGGCATAATTAACTTACTTGGGTAAGACTGTGATTCAGGTTGTGGCCTGCTATAGGCATAATTAACATTGGGTAAGACTGGGATTCAGGTTGTGGCCTGCTATAGGTCCCTAACAATGTCCCAAGACTCTCACTCCATGTTCCTAAGCACCCTGGAAACTATTAGGTTCCAACCCAACACTAATACTAGGTGATTTCAACTACTCCTCCATCAACAGGGAAAACTACTCGTGCACCAATACACTGGCACAACGTTTCCTGGAATTCATCAATTCCAATGCCTTGGACCAGCTCATTCTTACCTCCACTAGAGGAAGCAATATCCTTGACCTGGTTATTACTAAGCTGGGCAAACGTTGCTCTACACCAATAGTTAATTCCTCCCTAGTTAAATCTGATCACAATATAATCACCATGGAAATCCACACCTCACCCATACCCCCGCAAGGGTAACCACCAAGAAAAACTTCTCCAAATCCGACTTTGGCCTCCTAAAAACAGAGGTGGCTAACTTCACGGCACCCATATGAATGAAAAATAGATGCATGACTGCTGAATCATACAACACTGCACTGTACGAACACATACATAAATGCATGGAACTAGCCATACACAACAGAAACAAGATGCTCTCCTCCAAAAAAAAGTAAGCCAATCTGTTTGGCCCCTGCCATTAATAAACTGTACAGTAGAAGGAAGAAACTGTTGCAGAAAAAGGTGAAGTCCCAAGACTGGAAAAACTCCCTTATTAGCCTCGACAAAAAGTTGAGATCCCTCCATCAAAACTTCTAAAGCAAGCTATGAAGGCAAAATTGCGGCAGACACTATAAAAACAACCATAAAGCTTTGTATAGTTTATATCAAGAATCTCCATGGCAATACCCAGGTTTGTTCTGAGTTACTGCACAATGGCACCTCCTACACTGAGCCAACAGATATTGCCAACATACTGGCCAAAAGACTCCGTGCCAACTTTACCCCTCTTCCCCCCCCTAAAGGGACGAATCACAATACTGGAGGAATGCCAGGTGTCCAGCATTACTGCAGCATGGGTTAAAGCTCAATTGTCCAAGGCCAAGAATACAGCTTCCATGGGACCTGACAATATCCTTGAATGTGTTCTACATGAACTACAAAGTGAACTGCCACCACATCTGTGTGCCCTGTTCAATCACAGCCTCACCTCAGGCTTTGTCCCTACCGTATGGTGCACTGCTACAGTTATCCCCCTTCATAAAGGGGGAGTGACTACAGACCCTGGGAATTATCGCCCCATTAGCCTGACGAATCTGATATGTAAGGCTATGGAGCGCATCATCATGGACTTAATTAACAAGGATATAGGGAATCTCCAAACTCTAGATCCCATGCAATTTGGTTTTGTGAAAGATAGATCATGCCTGCTCAACCTGGTTGACTTCTTTGAGTCAGTCACCAGAGCTGTGGATGAGGGCAAGGCAGTTCATACAGCCTACCTCGATCTGCCAAGGCCTTTGATACCATTGCCCACTCAGGAATTATTGGCAAACTCCCCAAACTAGGTATCAACCCCTATATCACTAGGTGGTTTGCAAATTACCTCTCAGAACCCACAGTTTGAAAGTAGTGAACTCCAAGTCTGACTACTGACCAGTCACGAATGGAGCCCTCTCCTGTTTGGCATCTACTTCTCAGACGTCCAGGCCAACATGGACAGACTTTGGCTGACCAAGTTCGCAGACTGCAAGCTGGCAGCCATTATTAACTCCCCAAGTGATGTAGACAGCCTACAGAAAGGCCTCACTGAGACCAATGACTGGTGTCGAAACTAAGACCTTTAATGCCAAAAAAATGCATCGTCCCCTTTGGGAAAAACTCAGTTCCCACTAATTACCACATTGATGGGAGCAGAATGAACACTGAAGGCATTAAAAGATCTGGGGACATAGGCTGACAGCAACCTCTCCTTCGACCACCACATTGCCACTGCAGTCAGAAAGTTCTGTGTGGCACATCTCATTACCAAGGGTTTTGCAGCCAGGAAAAGAGGTAATCTCTCTCTATTCTTCCCTCATTAGGTCATTCATAGAGGATAATGCTCCATTTGGCATGTACCTCACTAGACGCATGCAACAGCTGTAAAGACCACAAAAGTACTTCACGAAGAGTATCCTAGGCCTTAAAAACATGTCCTACATGGACGGACTCCAAAAAAACTCCAGCTATTCTCTCATATCGTCTACTAAGAGGCAATCTCTGCTTGAGTTGCAAAGCCATGTCTGATCCAGCTCTTTCAGAAATGCCACATGTAAAGAAATACCAGTCCCTCTGCACCACATGCCCAAGATACCTCAACCTCATTACCACAATCAACAAAGTACAGTTGTGTACACTTACCATAAATGTAGATGTTCATGTAGTCACTGTTGCAGTTATCTCCTGTGGGTTATCCCTGTTGTGGTAGCCCTCAGCTGGCCCGAATACCAGTCTCAATGTTTTTCTGCATCTGCTGCTGTCGCTTGTTGACTGACGTCAGGTCGCCATTGCTATAAAGCAAGGCAGCTGACGCCATTACATCAGTTTTTCTTGCCCTAACCAGTCGGAAGCCCAAGGAAATATAGTGAAGTGGTCCTGGTGGCTAAAAGCCACCATAAGAAGCTTATGTCTCCCTAAGGAAAGAGCATGTAAGGGGGAAGGAGGGAGGGAAACCAGGACTGCAACAGTGAATACACTCTAAACACTACGTTTATGGTAAGTGTACACAACTGTACTATGTTCTTCATGTTTCACTGTTGCAGTCATCACCTGTGGGAGGATTCCCAAAGCTGAGGAGAGGGGTGGAAGGATTAGAGACCTAGGCATGGGTAAGCATGCCCTGCAGAATTGCAGAGACAAACCAATCCTTGGCCTTAGAGAAAAGAGGTAGGTGGTAATGCTTTGTAAAGGTATGGACAGAAATCCAGGTGGCAGCTTCCAAGATGTCCCTGGTGGGAACTCCTCTGAGGAATGCTGTGGAAGTGGAGGCTGCCCTAGTGGAATGGGTACCAACAGACTTAGGGAGTGGTTTCCCATGTAATCTGCAGCAGAAATGGATACAGTGTGATATCTATTTTGAAATAGTTTGCTTAGAAATAAGCTTCCCCTCTGTCCCTAGGGCAAAGCTGACAAGAAGTTGGTCTGTTTCCCTGAAGGGTTTAGTATGGTCCAGGTAGCATCTGAGCTGTCTGTGCATGTCTAGTGAGTGCAGAATTCTTTCTCCCTTGTTTTGAGGGTTAGGGAAGAAGGTAGGTAGATGTATGGCCTGGTTGAGTCGCATTAGATACTACCTTGGGCATAAAGGAGGGGTTAGTCCTCTGGTAGACCCTGTCTGTCTGCATGGAAAATGATGAAGGGCTCCATGGCCATCGGTGCCTGAAGTTCTGAAACCCTTCTGGCTGAGGTGATTGCTAGTAAGAAAGCAGTTTTCCAGGAGAGATTTCAGTTCTACTGAAGCAGCGGGTTCGAAGGGTGGTAAGGGTAGTTTTTCCAAAACATAACTCTGGTCCCAGGCTGGTGTGGGTGGCCTTCTGGGAGGTCTGATATTAGGGGCTGGTCTGTATCAAAAAACACTGAAATGACTGAGGCGTGGATTTTGACAGAAGAGAAGAAGAGGCCACTATTGAGCAACTCCACTAGATAGTCCAGGATAAAAGCAACTGAAGGTTGAGGAACTGCCCCCTCTGGACTGGGTCCAGGAGTAGAATCTTTTCCATTTCCCTGCGTAAGATTTTCTGGTGCTGGGCCTTCTGGGCTCTGTGATGATGTCTAGGATCTGTATGCTTAACTGGGACCCCTTGTTTTTACAGCATTAGCCATGCTGACAGTTTGAGAGTCTGCAAGTCTGGTTGCAGCATCACCTGAGTCTACAGGTCTGAGATCAGGAGAAGCTGCCTGGGAGGCTGTGATGTCAGCCTGTGCAGTAAGAGGTACCAATGCTGTCTGGGCCAGTCTGGAGCAATGGGCACGGCTTTTGGTCTCTCCTCCCTTATCTTGATCAGTACCTTGGGAATAAAAGGCAGAGGAGGGAATGTGTACACAGAGGGAATTCCTGGTGAAGGTCAAGGCATCCACTTTCCACACTAGGTGGTGATGCTCCCTGGTACAGAATTTTTCTAGCTGGTGGTTGAGGTGTGCAGCAGAGATCCACCTCCAGAATTCCCCACTCCTGAGTGACTTGCAAAAAGATGTTTCTGTGGAGCTGCCATTCGTGGGGGTCCAGTAAGTTTCTGCTAAAGTGGATTGCCAGGGTGGTGTTGATCCCTGGTAGGTATTGTGCTATTAGGTGTAATCCCATAGAGGAGGCAGTCAGCCAGAGGTTCAAGGCTAGCCTGCACAGAGGGTAAGATTGAGTCCCTCCCTATTTGTTTAAGTGCCACATTACTGTGGTGTCTGTTTTGATAAGGAAAACCCCTGGGTTGAGATGGGATTTGAAGGATGTCAGAGCCTTTTGTACTGCCATCATTTCCTTCTGGTTGATGTGTAAGGGAAGGTGCTGGGCATCCCAAAGACCTTAGGTGCACCTGCCTGCCAGGTGAGTGCCCCAAGCAATTTCTGAGGCATCGATGGTCTGTCCGGTAGGCAAGAAGGAGGATGAAGGGAAGACCCTTGTTCTTGGCACAGGCCCCTGCACACCATAGAAACTCTGCCCTTATACAGGGGATCAGTGGGAAAGGGGTCTCTAGAGGCTGAGTGTGAACACCAAAGGTTCTTTAGATACCACTGAAGTTTTCTCATGTGAAGCCTGCCAAGAGGAATTTGAAGGATGCAAGATGCCATGTACTCCAAGGCTTGCAGGAACTTCCTCACCATGAGGTGACATCTGGAAGCCCGCTGGGTAAAGTAGGCAGGAAGTTCTGATTTTCTGGAAATAGGAAGGCCATTTGGGATACTGTCCAGCTGTGCTTTCAAGAAAATGATCCTTCTGGAGGGTGTTTGCTTTGATTTCTTTTCGTTGATGGTGAACCCTAAGGAAGTTAGGGGAGTTTTGACAACGAGAAGGTCCTGGAGCAGCTTTTCTTTGCACTCTGCCTGAATGAGGCAGTCATCCAGATAAGGGTAAATCTGTATATTTCTCTGTCTGCAAAATGCTATGGCCGGCGCTAAGCATTTGGAGAATACCATGGGAGCAGCAGATGAGCCAAAGGGTAGTGCAGAGAACTGAAAGTGTTGTGAGCCTGCTATGAAGTGCAGGAATTTCCTGCAGGATTCCCTTAGAAGATGTGGAGGTAAGCATCTTTTAGGTCTAGGGTCACTAACCAGGCATTTTTTGTCAGCATAGGCAGCAGCTGTTGCAAAGTTAGCATTTTGAATTTGGAAACCACCAGGGAGGTGCCAAGATGGGGAACCAAGTGTCCTCTTTTCTGGGAACAAGGAATAGTCTGGAATAAAAGCCTTTGCCTGTTAGATCTGTGTGAACAGGTTCTACTGCCCCCTGGGATATGAGAGTTTGGGCTTGTTTCAATGCCTCTGCCCACTGATTTGGAGGTAAGTCTGGGTACCCTTTTGAAATTGGGAGTTCGTTGAAAGAGAATTTGTATCCCTGAAAAATATCTGTAAGACCCATTGGTCCTTTGTTACAGAAAGCCAATTTTCTTTGCAGAGGGAGAGCCTTCCTCCTAGGTTTTGTTGAATGAAAGGAGGGCGAAGGGGTGAGAGCGGGAGCCATTGAGAGTTTTTACCATAGAAAGATGGCTTAGAACTTCCCAGCCTTTGGTGCGGAAGTGGTCCACTATTTGGTTTTCTGCTGTCCCTGGGATAGGGGCCTGGGTGGTCTGTCCCTGCAGGGCTTAGCTTGCCCCTGTCTGCTAGGTGCAGGAAGGGACCAGTGCTTAGAGGGAAAATTCCTGCTGAACCTAGGAGGTTGAACCTGAAAGAAACCTTTTACTGTTTGCACAGATTTTGCTTTGTCTTCCCTCTTTTTAAGCACCTCTTCTGCTTTTACTCCAAACAAGCGGCCCTTATCCAAGGGTGCATCAATTAATTTTGATTTGACATGATCACTGAGAGGTTGTTTCTTCAACCATGCATGTCTCCTAATGACAGATCTTGACACTACTGCCCTGCTTGAGGCTTCTAGGGTGTCATATCCATAGTGAAAGGAGTGTTTGGCCACTTGACATGTAGAGTGCAGTAAATCTGCTACCTCTTTCGATTTGGCAGTCAGGAAAGGTAGAAATCTTTTGCTTTAATAGTTCCAAAGTGTGTTGATATTTTAGCATATGGAACTGACAGTCGAGTGCTCTGACAGCTAAGGTTGCAGAGGTGTACACTTTTTTTTTACCCCATCTGTCCAGAGCTCTGGAATACTTGTCAGAAGGAATAGGATTCTTTGCAGAAGTAGCCTTAGTTCCTTTAGGTCCCTGTGTAATTACCTCCGGGCCTGCAGCAGGATTTCTGTACAGGTTATTTGTGAGAATCCGGTACTCTGTAATACCTGTCAGGTTTATTGGGAACAGGTGGGAGGGCATCGGGGGGCTAAGCTGGATTCATGGAAAACATCTGGCCAGGGGTCTGTGCCGGGGTAGGTCTAGAAACAAGTCCTGAGATTCCCAGTGCAAATGTTCCCTGAGGGTGTGAAGGGTTTCCCCAAAGGAAAGGTCTTCTGGTGCGGAGGCAGAAGGAATGGACTCCTCTGCATCTGAATCCTCATAAGCAGTCAGAGGTTGTTACTCTTCAAAATCTGAATCAGATCCCTCAGAATCCTGCTTTGTCATTAGTTCAGGAGAAGGGTGTCTTTTTTTCCTTTTACAAGTTGTGGCCTGACTATCCCTGATAAGGGAGATCAGATCCTCTGCCATCTTAAGCATTTGGAATGGGGTGGTGGAGCAGGAGTAAGATTGTGGCCAGAGGTAGATTTTCTAGGAGTGTACTGGCTTCTAGGCCGAAGAGTATTCATCAGTCTGAGAGAAACTGTGGTCGGAAGAGAAGTCTTTTTTTTTTTTTTGCCTAGAATCTGCCTGCGTCCCGGCTCCGAACCCAACCGAGGCAGAGGCAACCAAAGGCTAGGAAGATGAAGATTTCTGTGGCATACTGGACTCCAAAAGGGTCTTGGTAGAGGCCTGCATAGATATCTTATCAGGCATCAGGGGCTGCGAAAGCGCCTCACTGAATTCCAGGGAGAACTGACTACCTGCTTAGTGGTAGCGTCATCAGAAGGCTTAGCCCTGTGTAGTCCATCTCTATCTTGATCTCTGTTTTTACAGAATGTCTCCAGATTGTTGGCTGACAGATGCCATTTCGGAATGCGAAGACTGAAGACGAAAATATCTGTCTACAATAAGAGCTCTGACTAATGGCTCTCTCATAAGAGGGCATAGAACCTGCAGCGGGGGACATCATGGTCTGGGCCTAAACAAGTGATGCAGTATGAATGGGAGTCTCTGTGGGATCTGCTTTCCACAGGCGAGACAATTGTTAACTTTTTCAGACATCGGTTAGTGCAAGAAAAAAGGATCCCTATTGGGCTACTTGGCTTTAGACATTTTTAGCTGCAAGTCAAACTCTGGTAGCAACTTACTGACACTTGTGAACTGCTTCTGCTATGGGCTCCATTTCAAGAAAGACTGATGTAATGGCATCAGCTGCCTTGCTTTATAGCACTGACCTGATATCAGTCAACAAGCGACAACAGCCAACGCAGAAAAACATTGACTCTGGTATTTGGGCCGGCCAAGGGCTACCACAGCAGGGATAACCCACAGGTGATGACTGCAACAGTGAAACATGAACATGCTGGAGGGACAAGTTCATAACTCAGAGACTGCCCATGCACTGGAATAGACTTCCCATACATGTCAAACAGAGCACTTCACTGGCCCTCTTCAAGAGAAATCTTGAGTGGCTGGGAAATAAAAAGTTCACCCTGGGGATGACTCCAGTGGCTCTTCTTGATAAATGCACTGGGAACAAATGTCGGGTGGCCCAATGCCAGGGCACTTCTATGGGCTAGGCTTGTAAAGGCTCCAGGGCCATTACCCTAGTACGCACTTATGAACCTTGGTCTCATCAGACCACAACACATTTTCCCACATGTTTTTGTGAGACTATGTAATTTTTGTAAATTTTAGCCAGGACTAGATGTTTTTCTGTGTAAGAAAAGACTTCCATCTTGCAACCCTACCCCATAGTCCAGACATTCGGAGAATACGGGAGATTGTTGTCACATGTAGTTTGCAACCAGTACTTGCCAGAAATTCCTGCAGCTCCTTCAGTGTTGCTGGTAGGTCTCTTGGCCACCTCCCTGACCAGTTTTTGTCTTGTCTTTTCATCCGTTTTGGAGGGACGTCCAGTTCTTTGCAACGTCACTGTTGTCCCATATTTTCTCCACTTTTTGAGGATTATGGTATATCTAATGCTGTGGAAATCTTTTTGTACCCTTCTGACTAATTTTCAACAACGAGATCCCTTTGATGCTTGGGCAACTGGAAGTGACTGGTCCAGCAGTAAATCTAGGTACTAGGACAGCTGAGCTTTTATTTGGGGTTAATTTGTGTCTTTAATTGATGGCAGGTGTGTACCCAAGAAGACTGAATGTTGTAATTAAATCAAAAAGTGCTTCCACAAAGTATTAGTTTAAGGGTGCACACTTATGCAACCACCGTATTGTACGTTTTTTATTTTTCATATTTTTTTCCCCTAACAGATTTGTTTCAATTGAATTGTACAAGTTCCAGATCACATTAAAGGCAGGAAAAGTTTTGAAATGATTTATTGTGGTCTCATTTTTTATATCACAAAAAAATAGCATTTTAACAGGGGTGTGTACACTTTTTATATCGACTGTAAGTTGTATGTAATCTCAGTCTTGCAAATAAAGCATTCAGTAAGTCAAAAACTAAACTAGCACCCTACTCTGGTGACAAGGTTATCTTCAATCCAATCCCTCATAGTCAGCTATTTAAATCCAGCTTCAATCTGACCTCCACTCACTTAATTCTTGGCTACATAACCAGAAGTTACTCTTAAAACCCCTCTGAAACAAAAAGTGTGATATTTGGAGGCCTCACAAAATCATCACAGGTTTCAGTGGTACCTCAACAGAATCAACAGTGTCCTTTAAATACCTAGATTTACTGCTGGACCAGTCACTTCCATAACTACAATGAAACACTAGGAGAAAAAGATGCTCTTTTATTCTGGTCCTGGAAAATATCTTTGTTCCTCTCCAGATCAGATAAATCTACAATAGGCAAAGGAGTTGTCCTTGCTCAACTCAAATAGGGGCTCCCTATCTTAACCACAACCTCTTTAAAAAAAAAAAAAAAAAAAAAAAAAAACACCCACTCTGCAGTCCTTTGAAAACAAATTATGCTGATTTCATTTAAAATTCAACCTTTAGGAACACCATTGCAGTATCCTCTCCAAGGCCATACGGTTCATAGCCTCCTACAGAGTTAAGCTACTACAAGTGCCTTTGTACCACTTGCTGACAAACTTCCATAATAAAACCACCCCCTAGAACCCCCATAACTTATCCTAGTTGAATCCTTCACTCCACCCCTCCCCAACCAAACTGCATTGTACTGACCACTTCACCATTCTTCTACCCAAATTCTGTCAGTCCTTCATCCCTCAACTAAAGGAAATCTTTCCCTACATTCACAGCACAATTCAAAAGGCACATCCATCAAAAATGTGACTGCAGATTCTTTTTCCCTAGACAGAACACCTAATACCTCCTTCACCTACATCACTTCTCATTCCACCCCTTGTTTCACCTGCTGCTTACTTCCCATAAAATTGACATTTGTTTTTCTCATCTGTTAATATTTGATTGTTTCAATTGTTTGCTGGACTCCGCCTTCACTCATTACATGTGTTTGTCAATTAGTTCTGGGTTTTTTTTTTGTAAATTTCTTGACCCAGGCTGCGACTGCAAATGTTCTGTTGTGATCAGTGCATTCCCCAGTACAGTAACTAAAAATAAAATAATCTAGTACCCAAGAGCTATACTCTTATTTAGTTTTAGCTGAGTTAGCATATTTGTTTGAAATATGTCTTACGAATGTTTTAATTGTAAAATATAAAAATTTTGACATTTCCATTAAATCATCGCTATTGGTACCCTTGTGGCCATAGTTTTGTTTCAGTTTTGAAATTTCCCAAACCTGCCACTTCCCACTGAATATACACTTTATAGGGGAAATAAAATAAATCAGCAGGTCATTTTTTACTTGCAAATTAATGGTAGGATTTTCTTTTTGCCAGATGGAGAACTGAACACTATTCTTTGGCTATCTTCTCCCAGTCCCTACTACTTTGTATGCATCTTGAACATCTGATCTGCTGTTAATGTTAATCCTTTCTAACTATCACTGATTACAGCCCTCCAGTAAGTCTGGTATCCGCTAATGGGTATGCAGAGGCTTGCTTGACTCTGTTACGGCCCTCATTTGGAGCATAATGGTGTCACATGGAAAGGCTATTGTACACCATGAGGCATGGTCCCTTGGAATATCCCTGACCTGAGCCTAATGTCAGATGCATCCAACCCAGATGTCTTAGCCCAGCCTCTATCTTTAGTCCTAGTCTTCAGATGGACTAAAGTAACACACCCACTGGCAGTTATGTCATCTCTACTCCTCCTGCCAAAAAGAGGGAAGCATGCAAAGCTTCATCACTACAACCTCCTGCCCGCCAACTCCAAAAGACACCAGACTGGCCATACACACTAATAGTTGGGGTCATGGTCACTTCTTTGTCAATGAAGCATGCAACATGTAACGTCTCAATGCCATGCCAGACACTGTGACAGAGATTATCATTGAGGAAAGGAGGACTGTAATGAATCTCATTCTTGCCTTGTTTTCTACTGGTGAGGGCTTTGACTTATTAAAGTTAAAATTAGTATGGGTCTATCAAAAAGAGGGCTGGAGCTTTGAGTGTGACCCATGTGACTCGGGTGAAATGCATAGGTTCACAGATAATTATTAGGGTAGCTGCCCATCAGATCTTGTACATTGTTTCTGCAAGGTAAATGCCTTCACCATTTTGCCAACTCAACCCCAAATTAGTGGCCCCTGGACTGGTAGAGTCAGGCAAAAAAGGGGGAGGAGTGAAACATCGTCCAATCACCACCCTTAATGGGTGGGAAGGGGATACACATACTAGAGGACAAATTGGGAGGTGTGATTTCCTCCGTGTAGACTGGAAAAACACTGCTCATGCTTTTGCTGAGGGGAATGGCTTCTTGGAGGGGACTCCATATACAGAAGTGAGGAGTTATCCTCCACAGTCACCCCATTGCACGTCCTGGGTGCTTCAAAGAGTGTTTCTGTGTGGGGGTAGAAGTGGGGGAAAAACAGTTTAAAAAATAAAAAAAAACTCTACTCACCCCTGATGGCTGCCTGAATAATGACCCCTTCCTAGTTTACCTTCTCCCTGGTAATGGGGATCTCATGAACAGACTGACTGGGAGAGGGCTGATGGTGAAACAGCAAGGGCAAAGAAAGCAAAAAACAAATGTTAAAAAGTTAAAACTATAGCACTGTTTTTCTGGACTTCAGCAGAGGGACATTGTTTTTACAAATACGCCTTCCTCTTTAGTATTGTAATTCTGTCAGTTTTTTCCTATCTCTTACATTATAACACTGCCAACAGCACATCTGTGCATCTTGGAGAAATTAGTGAAAATTACTTGTATGGTACATCTCGGACAGACATCAAGCTGTTTAACAATAGAAAAAAAAAAACTTGCTTCCTGAAAATATACTTGCCTCCCAACAATATACAAGTGATCTACTACAAATGATGCAGACAGTTTATAGTCATTTAGAAAAAAAAATCAAATAATGCAATAGAATAAGTATAACAAAGTCATACGGAACAAAGGATTGTTTGTTGCTAAATAAAGCTCTAATACTGAACTGTAAAAAGGGGGAGAATCCAAGTATGATATGACTAGATTACAAAAAAACATTTGACAGCATTCCACATTAATGGATAAAGGAATGCTTAAAGGTATATAACATACACCCTGCAATGATCTATTACATTACAGTGACCATGCAGTGGTGGTAAACCACTTTGCAGTTGAGCCATGACAAAGGGCAAATTCTCATCCTAGGGGGAAAAAAATTCAAAGTGGGGGTATTAGAGTGATTGCCATTGCTGCTGTTTTGTCTTGCCTTTAACCCATTAAGATATTTACTGAAGAGATTATGCTTTGGTTACAGTTTGGCTCCAAGAAACCACCCTTGTTTAAAGACATCCCATCTACTTTTTGTGGATGACTTAAACTTGTACAGTTCATCAGATAAGGAGTTGATGGCATAACTGCAAAAGGCTAAAGATTCTCAGATAACATAAGAATATCATTTGGTCCTGACAAATGTGCAAAAGCAACATTTAAAATGGGGAAAGCTGCAGAACCAAGAAAATACCAATCATTTGTGGGGTTATAGGCTGCATTTTGATTGGATGGCTTCTGCAGGGGCAGAGCTTTACAGGCTTTAACTCCTTCACTCCAATGGAGTCCAGGAATTTTGCACTGCAACTTTTTGAGCTTTTTGATAGAATCAAGTTTTATGTCCTCACATTTCAAACAAATGTTCTATTTCTGAACCATGGGGGTTATGAAAGAAGTGGTATATGGCAAATTCTTCAGCACAAACTATTTTTATAGTGGTAGTGTTCTTTAGGTTCTAGATCTTGAATTGAATTTTATAAGTTACAGTAAACACAGTAACTTACATTTTGTAATATTTTGTAAACAACTTGATATCCCAGCAACCACTCAATTTACACACATACTGTTAACAGGATTTTATTCATCTAGCTGAGAGCTTTCATACAAGGCTGTTTTGTTTATGTGGCTATTTAGAAAAATGTGAAAATTATATCTATATTAGCTAATCTAAAAACAACTATCTATTTATCTGCACTAGACAGAGGTCAAATATTAATGCATTTGTTTGCAATTATGTAAGCTTTAAGATGAAATCTTTTAAACCTTGTACGTAGCATGGTTTTGGAATTATTGATGCAAATATGAACAAGCAATGTTTGGCATCTAGAGGCATCAGTAGGAGTTAACTGCAGATGCACCTGGAGGTATCACTCGGATGTAATGAGTTAAATACCAATTGGCTTGCTCAGTTCAGTCCTCTTTATTGCTTTATTACTAAGAAGACTACAGAGAATAAGACCACCGAAGCCCTTTTCCATCTGGATTCACCCATCAAATTCACCGAACTACAAGGACTTCATTGCCTTCCTAGGACCAGGTTTGCAGTGTTCCAGCCTTTGGGAGCACAGGCTTGCACATGAGAGCTGCTACCTGAGCTTTTGAGTTCCAGTGAGGGACTGGAGTGCTTGATTCTGATTGGCCAGTTTCTGCAGGGGGCATTGGCTGCATTTTGACGGTCTGGATTCTGCAGTGCAGAACCTGACAGGCTTTAAATACCAGCAGGCATGGTCAGTTCAGCATGGTGCTGCACAAACACGGCAGTGGGAGCCATTCGTAATCCTATTGGGTATCAAACAAAACAGCCTAGCCTATAAAACGTAAGGGAACTTCTCATCTTTGTTCTATGATATAAATTTCGGTGCCTTCTTCACAACATTCTTGTAGTACTGTGACTGATTTTGATTGCCTTATTTCATACAGGGAAATCACTTGCACTGGAATCTACTCATTAACATTACATGTAGGTATTAGATTCACTGCATCTGAAGCCACTGAACTGGACTAACAATTATTCATTGTTTTTACTGGCTAGGTAGAAACCACATTAGTCTAGTGGGTGAAGCTATTTAGTTGAATTTGCCACAGTTACTGATTTCTTTATTGAACCTACATAGTCTTTCACTTTTACAGTTATTTTTTGCTCATTGTGATTACTAGAGTAATCACAGCACATTCTTTTATTTTATCCTGATACCTTTTTTCTAGCCTAGTCAGGTTTCCGCCTCTTAACTTGTCCTGTACCCCTTCATAGGATTAGGTATTCTGAGGCAGTGTAGTATCTGCCTCATGCTTACCAAAAACTCATTATTGATACCTTGTAATGATTCAGTATGTGAGAGGTGCAAGCATTTACTTAACTTGGAGGCTACCTTCTCACCTTGGAACACATTCAGTAAAACACAATACAAATCTACAAACAGCAGAAAGTACTTCAATAAACCAACTTGCACTAATGTTGTTAAAACACTGCACAAGTATCCCAGGCTAAAGACTAAGAAACCTCAGACATTAGTATACACAGCAACACACCTACCATCACTTCAAGCCCTTATGGCCCACTGAGACTGCATCACATCATGATAATGTTTTAGTAGCTGGTGACTATTGTAATGTAGGAGGACACCATGCTCACCAGGCTGGATAAGAATAGGGTGACAAGCTGTCTGTCTGGAGCCAGAAGTGGGGATTTAACAAGGACTCTTAGATCACTGCATCCTGACAAATACGATTATGATATGACAGTGGTCCATGTGAGGCGAATGACCTTACACACACTGAGAGGAACATGCAGAAGGATATGACTGAGCTTACTATGCACAAGTCTGAGGAGGCAGGAAAGACCCTGGTCTTAAGTGGTACTTTGCCGTCACCCAGAATGATGCCAAGATTCAAAGGCAAGATAGCTGGCTTTAATAATTGGCTATATATTTGGTGTCATTCTAGGGGGATCCAGTTTGTCAGCTTGGAATGAGATGGCTGATGATCCTCCCTGCTTTGCTAGGGATAGACTTCACCTCTCTTACCATGGCTGTTGCATTCTGGCCAAAGCCTTAGCTGTCCACGTAGTGAAATTTCATTCTTCGTTTGTGGCTCCTGAGCACTTTTTCACCTGGGAATATTTTTTTGGTTATTAATTCTGTTCTTTCCTGGTTCCCAGGTTTGAGTTGTGGGTTTTGGTTTCTTTCAGTAGTTAACCATCCTCCTAGGGGCCCCAGTACCTTGGATCTAGTCCTCAAACAATATGGACACTTCTTGCATATCTCCGTATTTATCATAATGTCTTGTTAAATGAGGCCACGATTTGGTGATTTTTTTCCCCTTTAACATTGACGATACTTTCCCTGTAAATACCTCCGTGTTTAGCAACTTCTCAAAAGCAGACCTTGTTTAGTTACTTGATGATTTAAGTCTGCTATAATCCTCCTCTGAAGGATGCTGTTGCTAAAGCTACAACTTATGCTTCTGACTTCTAGCCCCATTTAAATAGGGAGGGACTGCAATATCGGTACGACTGTCTGCAACAAATATGAGAAATTTAAAAGCAAACCTTTACAGCAGAATTCCAGTGTAAATAAATTATATAACAAGAAAAATAAATTACTTAACATTTATAAGAGGTCTCATTCTCCCCACCTTAACAGCACACTTAAGCAAAATAACAGAGCTTAAGGGAGCCACTAGGATGTTTTAAAGTTGAGTATGAACTTAAAATATCAACTAAAACCAAAATGACTGCAAATCGTTAAGTATGTCAGGAAGTTAAGAATGAACACCCAACAGTGTTCAGAGCTAGTCCACAATAATACAGTCCCTGATGCACAGGAAATATCTAATATCCTAGCTGAAATTTAGTGCAAAATTTTATTCCATCCACAGTTATAGCTAACCCACAGGTTTCACAGTCCCAGCCACCCCGCTTTAATTACTGTGGATCAACTTCTTTCAGCCTTTTCAAAAATGAAGAATACTTCATCCGTGGACCCTGAAAACATATTAGGTTGTCTGATTATAAGTGCCAGATATGGCCTTTTTGAGACCCTGCATAAACTCTTTAATCCTCTCCACTGGCTACATTCCTGAAGCCTGAAAAACCGCTATTGTAATGCAACTACACAAGGGTGGCTCAAACATGCACCCCTTGTAACTATAGACCCACTAGTTTCACTAGCCACATATGTAAAACTATGCAGTTCTATTATTACAGACTTCATTAATCTGGTCACTGACAATCTCTTGGCCTTGGACACTCAACTTTTGTTTTATCAAAGGAACGTCTTGCTTCTTTAAACTAATTAATTTCTTTGAGAAAGTAACGGAAGCAGTGGATAGTGGTTATGGAGTACATACAGCATACCAAGACTGGCCAAAGGACTTGGACACCATTTCCCATGCAAGCATTACTGATAGACTTGTAAATCTGAATATAAATTCTTATGCTGTGTGATGAATAGCTAATTGGTTGTCTGACAGAACCCATGTGATTAGAGTAGCAGGTGCCACTTCTGAAAGCAAAACAGTTACCAGTGATGTAGACAGGGCTTAGTTGTGGTCCGTTTCTTATTTGGTATGTATTTCTTAGACCTTTAGGACAGCACCTCTGGCCTATAGTTAACTAAGTTTGCAGATGACTGTAAATTGGGTGTTCTATTTCAATCTTCAACTGACTCAATTTCTCCAGCATGACTTAAACCATGTTAACAATCGGTGTAAGGACAATGGTCTCAAATGGAATATAATAAAATGTAGCATAGTTCATTTTGGAAAACAAAACTGTGTTCCTTACCATACAGGAAATGCACCCCTCCAGTAAGACACTGTTGTAAAGGGATCTTGTTGAAAATTCCTTATTTGACCATGTCTCCACAGTAGTTAAGAAAGCCTCATGTCTGCCCCATCTAATTTCCAAAGCCATCTCCACTAGATCCAAAGAAGTCTTAATTCTGCAAACAGATGAAGGATCAGCAATAAAACATGAACAGATAAGAATAAAACTAAGTAAAGAATATTTCAGAAGACTAATATTGAAAACTGCCTTGACATCTAGGAAAGTGCAAGCTATAAATCAATTTGCTCTTCCTGTTCTTGCTTACAGTTTTCTGGTGGGTGAGTGGCCACAAAAAGCATTGGATCAGTTAGACAGGAAAACAAGAAAAATGCTTCTCTCATCAAATGATAAATAAAAATCCAGCATATACCAAGATATAGACCTCACTTTGAAAGAGGTATAGACCACCACAAAACTGATTACATGTATAGATCTGCACTCATGAGACTGCATGCATATCTGCTAACGTCACCAGTTCCAAACATATTGAAAGGTTTGAAACATGAAAAAATCTAAAATTACATCCTTGCTTAGTGAAGTATTTTGGTGTAAAGTGGGAATGGAAATCAAAGCAGAAGACAAAAATCAGACAGCAACTGAATGTCAAAAATATAATAAATGGATCAGATGGGAAGGGAAGAAAATTGGGAAAATCCATAAATATAGTGCCAAGTACGGAGACCTCTTGGAACAATGTCATGTTGACTAAAATTTGACACAAGAATGGTTAAGGAAAGGTGAACTGAAACCAAAAGATTAAAGGCTAATAATGAAGATCCAGAATAGCTGATTTACATGTACATTGGTTTACAAAGTCCACTGATCATTTGGGAAAATGCAGCTTCTCAAAAAAAAAAAAAAAAATATGGAAACTGTCACAAATCTTGTTGCTGGGTGTGATGCACTCTCACAGCAGACAACCTGTATATGGAAAGGCACAATTTTATGTGGCAAGACTGTTGCACTGGGCAATGTGTAGACAATGCAATATAGAAGTGGCTGAGAAGCACTGGAAATGTGAACCACAAAGCATTCTAAAGAATGATTATATTGCATGAGATCATCTATTGATGACTGTTCAAAAATAGATGTGAGAAAAACTGAGTAATCCATAAAAAAAGATGAGTAGCATTGATCATTGAAATTGCTACACCCAGTAATTAGTGTCTTGTGCACAGACAACCTCATAATTCCAGGATTTAATTGCAGGCAGAAATGAGAGCAATATGGAAGAAAGACAACGTCAGTGCTAATAGGAGAAGCAATAGGTCTAGTAAAGAATTTGCAGCTGTACTTGGGAATGCAATAATGCATGTAAACTTGTATGAATTATAGAAACCAGCAATTCTGGGCACATTGTGTGTATTGACAAGAGCACTCTTGGCCAACATAAAGATTGAAGCAAAACTCATTTTATGAACTTGAATTATACCCTGACATAGGAATGGAGTCAAGTCCCATCATGGTATTAGAAACTCAAGACATCGAGAAATTAAACCATGAGAGTATTAGATTACCTTTGCCCTCGTACTTGGGAATTCAGTTAAATGATCACCACTAATGTTTCCTTCAGATTTCAGTAAAAGGCATATAGGTATCACAAAACATTTTAACATTTGGCATATTTCAGTGTTAGGTGATGGGAGTTACGGAAAAATCATCTCTTTTCTGAATCTCTCCGGGTTTACTGAAGATTGAACCACTTTAGAAACTAATGTATATATTGTACATCATACTCCGCTTGATTTCTCTCAAGAATGTATAAGCAGTTATTTCTATGTTATTAGTCTCAGCTACCTTGATATTGCTTACATTTCTGTATTTTTTTTTTGTGGTATGTTTGGTATTTCATGTGGGCTGAGCCTGAAATTGGTCAATATTGATCAGTGCACTACCCCAATAAACGAATATAAATAAATTCATATGAAAACTCCGATTTCATACAGGATTTATGCTTCTCTTATACAAAAGCAAGCGCTGACTGCCTTTATAGTTTTTTGTTCTTTCACACCACTGATACCAAATTAATATTTTGTTTAAAAAAAATTAAAATAAATCCTGCTTGTATATATCTGCAGGTAGCCCAGTTAATATTTTATTAAGCTGCATGACAGTGTATTTTTGTTATAAATCAGAGGTTTCACACACGCTAGAGTACACATATACACACTCTCGCATATCCTATACCAAATAAATGTCCTACCTTTTCAATCCTTTGTGGCTAAGATTTTCAGTTTTCTTATTTATGCCTGTACCGGATTATTCTGCTTAATGAATTGCCTAACTGTGCAGTGTTTTGGATATTCCTTTGTATTTGACTTGATTTCATTACTGGAAGCCTCAGTCTTTGTCCACATCTATATTGTGTTGCATTTTTTTTTGTTGGGCAGTTTTATTAATACTTTTATTTGAGAATACAAATTTTCTTTGACAGCACACAGAAGACTACAGAAATATATACCTATAGCCTTCATTTTATGCAGTATTGTACCTTTGACAGGTAAAACCAAAAATCAACTTAAATGTATACAGTAAGGGTAAATATAACACATCTGCCTGCATCCAGTTTAACGTTGTCCAAATAATCCGTTATATGAGATGGTGGGGAAGGCAACTTAAAGAGGAGGGAAGGGAAACAAGAGTGATTGGATGGAAAGGGAAACAAGAGTGATTGGATGGAAAACAGTGTGTCTACGTAATACCAGCCTGGAATGTCTGGCTATATTACTTTGTTTATAAACAGCAAGTTTAAATTATAATAAAATAATTATACTATTTCACAGTTCTACAAAGCCGAAGTGCTACAATTCATGAAAATGTTACTACTAATTGTATGTGGTGTGTGATTTATTATGGGTGTCGTACTTATGTGCTCATTATCATGTTAAATCGCCATTTATGCACATGAACTTTGTCTTCACGCATTATATGAAAACAAATTTTCTATATATATATATATATATATATATATATATATATATATATATATATATATATATATATATACACACACACACACACACACACACACACACACACACACAACTGCGGTTGTATCTTGTAAATTCCCACGTGCTTCTTTCTTACTCAATAGCATATTAAGTCACTACTAATGGTAATCAATTTATATAGTTAAGTTGAAAAAAAAAAAAAACTATACAACACTGGCTATGTACTCTTACAAAGGCAGTAAGCAGCTTGGTTCAAATGCCTTAACTAGTTTTTGACATGCATGGAGAAATTATCCATTTTGTGAATTTTGTCTTGTGAAGTATAGTTGCATACAAATCCTTGCAATACACTGTGATAAAACATATACATGTCTATTCTGCCCAGTGTCAACAGCAAAGCTTCATGTACTATGTTTAGCCCATTTCTCAACACATACATTCAGCAGCAGCCTGCCTACTCAGTTCAGTGTTTGAATAAGTATGTCTTTTGGGACTATCATGAACCAGTGAAAGAATAGCTGTACAAAATCTTAACATAACCAGTGATGTCCTTCTCTTCACTATTGCAGTATTCTTAACCTTGGAGGGATCTCCTGCCAGAAGGCGACCTGACTTTGGACAGTATATAGGCCATAAAACAATGTGTGTATGTACCATCCTTAGAACTAAATGCCCCAGGAAGAATGTCAGATTAAGGATATGAATGGTCAGTATATCCAAGCAAAACAATAGACCAGAGGGAAGGAGGGAGGAATAGAATACTGCAGCTGTGAAGAGAACATCTATTGTCGTAAGATTTTACACAACTATTCTATGTCCTTTTAGTCACTTGCTACAGTATTCATAACCTGAGGGCATGTGCCGAAGGTTAAGGAGGAGTAGAGGAGCTCTCAATGAAGCCATATAAATGGCTTTAACAAATCCAGCTCTGGATCTAGAGATGCCATCCAGTTTGTAATGTTTGGCAAATGTATAACTAGAAGAGCAGGTGGCTGCTTCAAGGATGGTGCTGTTATGTAAGCCCTTGAAGAATGCCTTAGAAGAAGTCACAGCTCTAGCAGAATGGGCCTTCAGAGGTGAAGATATGTGCTTTGCATGCAATGTGTAACAAAGGGAAATAGTCTTAGAAATCCAAGAAGAAAACAGTCTGATTGGAAACGGGGAAACCCAGAGCCCTGGGATGAAGTTCACAAATAACGGATCAGATTTTCTGATATCTTTAGTCTTGTCCAGGTAAAATCTAAGTTGTCTATGTACATCTAAGTAGTGCAGTACCTTCTCACTGTGGTTTTGGGGAGAAGGGAAGAAGGTAGGTAATTGAATGGACTGGTTAAGGGATGACTCACTAACCACTTTTGGCTTAAAAGGATTCGTTCTCAAGGATACCCTGTCCTTATGAAAGACCAAGAAGGGGGGGTATAGCCATAAGGGCTTGCAGCTCAAACATCCGTCTAGCTGAGGTAAAGGCCCCTAATAAAACAGTTTTCTAAGAGCAATGTTTTAAGGAAGGCTGAAGATGCGGGCTCAAAAGGGGCCAGGGTCAATTTATCTAGAACAAAATTAAGGTCCTAAGCAGGAGGGATAGATTTCCTGGAAGGCCTAATGTGAAGGATGCCCTTAAATTGTTTCACCTCAAATCTGGATGCCGGAGGGGAAGATTGAGGCAGATGAGTAGAAATAGCTGACGTGTGCTTTGACCGCAGAATAAGCCAACCAGCAGAGATAAATTCACACAAGTAACACAACCACTGGGATTCCCACCATCAAGTGGGTCTTCGTTGGACACCAGATTGAAAGTCTTTTCCATTTGGAAACTTAAGATTTTCTAGTATTGGGTTTTCTGGGCTCCTGCAAAACCCTTAGCACATCCTCTGAGAATAATAGAAAAATGTATAACTCACTACTAACGCAACTGCTAGTAGAAAAAGAATATAATGAAAAAATCAAGCCGTAGCTCCACAGCTGTTACAAAGTCTCTTTCACTGTATTATAAATGTGTCGACCTTTCGGTCCAAATATATAGAACAAATTTCACAAAAAGAAAGAATGCGATTTTCAAGAGACCATTCGGTCCTGTTTTATTAAAAAAAAACAATTAAAAGCTCAACATGTGAGCATGTATAGAACTCAAAAAATGGTGGTTGTGATCTTAGTTCAAACCAAGAATTATCGACAAAGAAAGCAGCATAAAGGCACAAGCTACAAAGTTCTCAGCTGCTGCTAGTGCTTCATAAAAAGTCTATTGCTATAGCTGTTCTGTGTCAACCACGTTTACGAAGGCTGAATACAATTGGAATGCCTTACCTTACGTGGTCCTATAGTTGATTAACTAGTTCAGCTGCTTGTAAAATCCAAGACTGCTTAATATATTTTGCAAGCCACAAATTCTTCTGTAGTTGTTATACTTCCCCGTAGGTCATTTGCTGAGATTGCATTTATGCGGACAAAGCTTCCACGACTCCTGAGACTGAGCACAACTGGATGCCTTACTTCCATAGATATAAAAATATTACTGTGAATGGTATAAGCTAGTTCGGCTTTCTTTAAGTCCCAAATAACACGATAAGCGCTTTCGGTATCATCTTCTTCAGATCATATAAAATAGGGACTCCATCTTTTCCTTTTAATACAAAATCCATCCAATAAGCTTCCAAATGTTAAATGGCGCCTTTTGTTCAAAGAGAACAACAGCCAATGATTTCACTGCTAGTGTGACACACCTTCTCTTCATATAATACTATATCTCCTGATATTTAAATGGACTTAAAGGTCCTTTCATGACTTTGTTGATAGTGTAAGAATAGGTGCTTGAAGATCACCCACAGTGTCTGCTGTAGCATCGACAGGTGTGACTGTATCAGGAAGCCTTTGTTCTGTGTAAGAAGGTACACTCTGTGGGTTAACTTGTGGTGATGGCTCTTTGCTAAATGCAGAAGAAAGGGGAACCAGTGCTGTCTTGGCCAAAAGGGAGTCACCAGCAAGATTTTTGGTTGGTCCTATCGATCCTTGAACAGGACCTTTGGTATTAGAGGAAGGGGAAGGAATGCATACAGAACCAACCCCTCCCAGGAAAAGGAGGGCATCTACTTTCCAAGCCACAGGACTTGGGACTCTGGCACAACATTTTGGAAGTCTGTTCAAGGGGAGGCAAATCTGTTTGAGGAATACCCAATTGGTGGACTACCCAATTGGTGGACTGTGTCCAGGAACACATTCCTGTGAAGCATCCATTCATGGGACTGAGTCAGGGACCTGCTTGGGTATTCTGTCACAAGATTCCGGATGGAGGGAATGTACACTGCCTGAATAGTCATGTGTATTGAGCAAGAAATTCCCATACCTGAAAAGCTAACCTGCAAAGGAGATGAGATTTGGTGTATGTGTGAGCACCCCCCCCCACACACACACACACACTGCTTGTTCACATACCAGAGGACTGTTTTGTTGTGTCTGAACAGTTGGAGAGGACCTGGGAAAAAGAGGGTGAAATGCCTGTAGAGCTAGTAGCAATGCTCACATTTCCCTGATGTTGATTTGTTCGGTTTTCTGGGTGGGAGACCAAATTCCCTGAACTGTAAATTTGCCCAGGGCTGCCCCCAGCCCATATCTGACACATCCGTGTAGAGTTCTAGGACTGGGGTGAGGGAATGCAGAGGTCCATCTGTTGGATCCACCAGAACAGTTCCCTCTTTACACAAGGAATGAGGAGGACTTTGTATTCTAGTGGGTGAGACTGCTGGGTCCACACAAATCTGAGGAACCACTGGAATTTCCTCATGTGGAGTTCTGCCACTGGCACCATGGGAATAGTTGAAGCCATGAATCCCAGCAGCCTTAGGCACTCCCTGGCCATGATATAAGTCAAGGGGAGAAGGGAGAGAAAGAAGGACCAAGGGTACTGCACCTTCTGGGTGGAAGTCACACACTCCTGTTGGTCTGGATTTCACAACCCAGGAAAATGTGGTCCTGCGAAGGGGTGATGACTGACTTCCTGAAGTTGATGATTAATACCAGTTTTCCAAGGAGGAAAATGGCAGTCTCCAGATTTTGGAGTACGGTGTGGAAAGTTGGAGCCTTTAAGAGCAGGTCATCTAGGTATGGAAAATTTTGGATACCCAAAAGCCTGTAATGTGCAATCACTGGAGCCAGGCATTTTGTGAATACCCTTGTAGCTGTAGAAAGACCAAAGGGCAAGGCAGAGAATGTAAGCATGTTTTATTTTTAGAGATTCCATGTATCCTTGTGGAATAATAAGAGAAGAGTTATGAGTGTCAACATTCTGAAGCAAGGCACCTTTAAGGTGTTGAGATGGGATACATCCAGGACTGGTCTCCAAGGGCCATCGTTTCTGGGCACTAAACATTCTTGAATAAAAGGCTTTCCCTCTAGAGGTCTGAGGAACCTTTTGAATGGAGCCTTATTGCCAAAGCTCCTAAGTGGGGAGCTGCTCTTGGGGTGGGGTTGAGGGATGCCCATGAAGGGGTGGAAGTGGTGGAGTGCCAAACCATGAAGTATCCTTTTTTTGATTATGTAAAGAACTCTGGTATCTTGGGTGATGATTTCCTAAACTCTGAGCATTTGAAAGGCAAAAGGGGAAAAGGGAGACATCTGCAAGTATAGTCAAGACTTCCTGCTTTGTTAGGAAGGGACTGCCTTTGTTGAGAGGGTGGCTGTGAACCCCTAGGCTTCTGTTGTCTCTTGTGTCTTCTGGAAGACTTGCCAGAGGAGTTGAGTGTGGCTATAGAATAAAACCAGTTTAGATGGGAAATTCCTATGAAACCTGGGCATAGGAGAAACCAAGATGCGTTTCATCTCCTTGAGTTCCTTTGTTTTTTCCTGTAGAGACTTGGAGAAGCTGTTGCCAGACCAAATAAGGCTGAATTAACTAATGGTGCATCCATTAATTTAGATTTGAAGTCATCCTGGAGGGGCTGCAACCTAAGCCAGAAAAATCTGAACGGAACCAGCAGTAGCTGCCCTGGCACAAGCCTCTGTAGCATCATACATGCATTTAATGGAGTGTCTTGTCACTTGGGAAGAAGCTCCCAAGATAGTGAGAGCCAAGGTTTTTCCTTCAGAATATGGAAGATCTGCAATGGCACTTGATGCCTGAGACACTAGCTCTGTGTTCTTTGTCATGTGGGTTTGATAATTAATGGCCCTGAAAGGCAAGGTGGCTGACGTATAGGGGAAACTAAGAGAATTTTTAAGTTGAGACTTCCAGAACATGCCAGGGATATTAGAAATAAGAACCTTATAAATCCTGTTACCTACATTTTAATCTTAGTCATAATAATGATTATTCTGTCCTCGTTACAGCCGAGTGACATCTCCAGGCGTTTTTGTAGTTACCTCCTTCTGTGCCTCTAGGCGTCAAATATTGCCTGTTCATATTTGCATTCCTAATTCCAAAACCATGTTACATACAAGTATCAGAATATTTTACCTTGAAGCATACATGATGGCAAACAGACTTCTGTCAAGTAGTATTTTAGAACTGTAAAGTGATGACCTAATTTTTTAAAGGCTGAAGCCACACCCACTGGGAGTTAAACGTACACACTTAAAACAGCTGTCTTGGAGGGAATGTGTTTAAAAGCTTGCATTCTAGAACAGATTTCAGGTGAGGTTGAGGGGATTGTAAAAAAGAAACTATTATATAAGGAAACACTGTATATTTAAGCAGTAACCCACGCCTGGGTGTGGGTAATGCTGGATTTACCCACGGATGGTGTGGTTTGGTCACAAGGGCGAATGTCTGATTTACAGCTTGCACGTTTTGGAATATTAATGGGGGGGTCATGGTATAATTTGAAATTTAACACACTGTTCTCATCCAGCTTGAATAATGAATGCAATTGGAAAGTTTTCCTTTAAAAGTTTTTTTAAAACTGATTAATTGTTTAATTGATTCAATTAAGTAATTGTGTGAAAAAAAAAAATCTATATATATATATAATCAGAATTATATGGTGACTATATTATTACTCCTGAAAGGCTTTTTTGTGCTGAGGCGCCAGAGTTTTTTTTATTAAAAGCTCTACAAATACAGATCGTGGTGCAGCTTTTATTCCTGGCAGAGTAGTTTGTTTTTTGTTATTCTCCTACAGGTGTTTTTTGGCGGAAATATAGGCCTTTTTTCCCAGTCTCCCAAGGGTTCTTCTACTTCTGGTGGGAGAAGGGTGGTAGAAGGAAGACTCCTAGATGGTTTATCTGTAGCTACAGAAATGACTACTGGGTCTGCAGCAGGACACCTAAAGAGGAATTTACAATCCTCCGGGACCTTGTAGAAGTGGTCTGACTTCTTGGGAGCCCGGGTCCTGGGAGTCTAGGATGTGGGAAGCATGGTGAAAGGCATCCAGAAATGCAGGATGCACTGCTGGAACTGCAGAGGGGCTAGGGAAACTAAATTGTATAAGTTGATGGCATCTTTTTGGGGATCCACTTTAAAACAACGAAATACCAGAACACTGAATTCCACATTACTGAGACGAGTTTACCAAATCAACAGAAGCATGAAAGTTGACATTACCGAAAAGTCAAAACAACAAAAAAAACCATCTGATCTCTCTCTAACGTAGACAAAAGTTTCGGTATTCTTTTGTCAAAAGAATTACCAACTTCAGATTTAACACACAACCTGAAGCTTCTGAATGGAGATTGAAGTATAGTGAGTACTGGGAAATTTACCCTTTTCCCCACTGTAGTGCCATCTCTGAGTTTGTATATATACTTTGTGGGGGGTGTGGGGGACTTGCTAAAAAAAAAAAAAAAAAAAAAAAAAAAGTAGTTTTGAGTGTTTTATCTAAAAATGTACAGTAAACTCTGTTAACCAGAACTCAAGCAACCAGCACTCTCAAGCAACTGGCAAAAAAAATATTAAAGAAATACAGTACAATTTTCATGTGTTGCACTTTGTTTACCCCACTCAAACATACCTTATGTTTTTATTGTTTTACAGTTTTAAAAAGGAAGTTAAGAATAATTTCTCTGTCTCCCCACCCTGAGAACAAGTCAAACCAAACAAATAGCATACGGTACTGTGTTAGTCAGGCCTATTTTTAATAGTAACTCTCAAGCAACCAGAAACTACAGTTATCCGGTATCTACCAATCCCCACGGGTGCAGGTTAGCTGAAAGTTTACTGTAAAATGATTCTGAGTGATAACAGTAATGTTTCTTTAAGTTCTCAAGGAATGATGGGATGTTTCACTGCACGGGAAATATGTTTCTAGTTTAGGGTGTTTTACATAACAGTATAAGAGAAGTCATTCACTGGTTTTTGAAAGAAGACGATACAGAAAATGGTCCTACATTTATTTTGTTTACCGGGTATTGTCCGACTGGGCATGAGGCCCATTGTCAGATGAGGCCCGGGGAGAAAAGCTCCATACATACAAATCAACCTGATTGTTCAATATTGTCTAACACATTAAATTAACAACATACAAAGCATAATCTGTAATTAGCTATGTAACAATAATTAACAAAAATTGGCAGTTTGAGATGAAATTACCAGCAAGGCTTAATAGTGAGAACAGTGTGATACAGTATGTCAAGAAAGAGCATTGCAGTCTACACAAGTTATAAGGCAAAGCAGTATATGCATTTACATTGCTAACAGAAACGGTGTTGAAACAAGATGGCCTTCATCAATTAATAACTGTAGCTGTGAGAATGAGCAAGGTTAGGGTGATGGGAAGTACTAGGTAGCTTAGCCAGGAGTATGGCAGGAGCAGAGCCAGTGTTTTGCTAGATGATCCTTAAGGAGGTGATTGAACTCCTGAATGCTGGGGTTTTTAGCTACAGGTTGAGGAAGAGTGTTTGAGAGTTTGGCAATTTTACAGGAGAAGAGGGCAGTGCCTTGTGTGTTGTGGGGTCGAGTAATCTTTAACAACAGTTTGAAGATCTTGGTGATCTAGTATTGCTGTTGGGTTGGACTAGGTCGATGAGTGACAGGCAGTTGTTAGGTTTCTGAATTATTTTGTGGGCTATGGACAGTTGGTTAAATGTTAAAAGGTTTGGTAGTTCTAATCATTAAGTTGTGAGAGTACAGAGCAGTGGTGGGTTCTGTAAGGGTGGCCTGTAGCAAATCTGGCGATTTTGTTGTAGCGTGATTCGTAAATCAGACCTAAATAATGTAGAATGTTTGTACATACTAGGGTGCCATAGAGGAGGGTGGAGAGTAGTTGTGTACAGGCAGTGGCTAGTCTGGCACTTTCTGTAAGGTAAGGTTTAATTCTATACAGAGTGTCTAGTTTGGATTGGACTTCTTTGATGGTGAGGGAGATGTGTGGGTATCGAACCTTAGGTTTTCATCAATTGCGACACCTAGAAGGTTTGGCTTGGCTGGTGGGATCTGTTTTTGTACCGTTTGTGGAAAGGATTGAAAATGGGGTCAGACATGTTTTGGGTTTATTGTAATTGAAAACAATTAACTTGGTTTTGTTGGTTAAGTATGAGTTGATGGCTAGTGAGGTAGGTTTCTGTATCCTGGAAAGAGTTTTGCATTTTTGATTCTAGGCCCTGGGGGTGGGGGCTGCGCAGATTAGTGTAGAGTAATGTGGAATTCAGTGTTATGGATTATGGATGCTAGTTGGGTTGTAGAGCTGAGGTTGTTAGTAAAAATTGTAAAGAGAAGGGGGCCAAGTATGGATCCTTGGGATACACCAACAGTGATGGGTAGAAGGGGGGAACAGGGTGTTTTCCCATTTGTTGGCTTGCTGTCGGTACATATTTAGCAAAACTTCTTGGTTGCCTGAAATTCATTGTTTTAAATTTTGTCGTTATGAAGTTTTGGCAAACTAGTCTCAGTAATGTGTAATTTGGTCTTATGGTATTTCATCATTTTGAAGTAGACCCTTTTTTTGGACATCAGAAATTTGGGAGGTGTCCCACTTACTGCTATCCTATTCAGAATAGTTTCATCAAATAATCTCTTCCATATGGGAATCTGCACCGATTGACTCCTCTTCAGGAGAAACATATTTCTGAGGGGAGGGAATTTGTGTTGAATAATCCAAAAATTCCTTTTCATCAGAGGAGTCCCTGATCAGTTTCTAAGCAGGTTGGGGAGCAAGAGTAGGAGCAGGCTGAGAGGAAGGCAACTTGAGTGCCATGAAGGCCTGAAATAAGCTTTGAGAAAAGGCCTGCCAATTTGTAGGGGCCTCTTTAGCAGGGGAAAAGTGCTTAGTTTTTTGTTTTTTCTTTGCAGAAAAAGCAATCTTATGCAACAGTGGAGGAGCGGAAGAATGGCTGCATTTAAGTGTTTGACTCTATCTTCTTCTCTCACTAGAGTTTGTGGTACCTTCCCTAAGACCCTCCATGCTTTTGAACCTAGGTTCCCCCACAACATCCTGACTTGGATATCTGCTCTAACTTAAAAGAAGAGCTCGTGGCCAAAGTCAAGGTGACCATAGAACTGGGCTTGGCCTGCAAATCTGTGCTTGAAATTGGACGTGCCTCCAGGTTGACAACACCTTGGGAGATTCGTCTGACTGTGAAGGTGCAGTGGAAGCCGCAGAATGAGGTTTCTTAGCCTTGTGCTTCACTGGTTCACTGTCGTGCCCTGAGGTACCTTTCATACGCTTAGCTAACAACTTGAGCCATTGGTTCTCTAAATAGGTAGCAAGAGAAGACTGCCTGTTTCTAAGGTTCTTTGGTACAAAGGACTGGCAAATACTACAGGACTTATGGTCATGGCTGGGCCCTAAACAAAATACACTGTAGATGACTGTCTTTATGTAGAATTTCTTTCACACTGGCACTTGCCCTTGGATGATGTAACCAAAACAGTAGTAAGAGAAAATACTCCCCCCAATGGGGCACTTATCTCAAAGGTTGAAGTCGCAATCTCTGAAACGATCAGACTGACATTCAGAATGATGTTCTGACTGGTGGCAGAAAAGTTGAGGATGGTTCATGTGTACATCATTTTATGGCCTATATCTGATGTCCCACATATCGTAGAGTAGTACAAGACTTTAGTATATTGGACGATGTCTGCTTACCTTTTGGTGGGAGACCTCCCCTCAGGCTAAGAATATTGCAGCAAGTGAATACAAGGGCATCATATGTACGTGCTCCCTTTTCCATCCTGCTGAATCTGCTCTTCTGACTTGTCTTACTTCCACAGAACTTAAAATAATCACTTTACAAGACCTAATCCATTTCATGACTTACACATTATCAGCCCATTGAGCTAGTTCTTTCAGCTTACCCATCTCTGATTTCACTTTCTGAACTTTTGGGAAAGTCAGTCAACACTTAATTTTCTATCTTCTACAGTCTTTGATTACAGATCACAGCAGTGATAACAGTTTATAGAAGTAAAGTCCTGGTTGCTCTTCTGCAGTACACTACTTTCCTGCTACAAATTACACTGCTTTCCCAGTTATCACAATATTCTTAACTTGTTTCTTTTCCTGTCACATTACAAAACTGAAGTAGGAATATCCTCATATCATACTTTTGCTCAGTTAACTGCAGCCACTAAGGTCTCAATTGCCACAGTGCAACCAGACAAGAGTGCCATCTTTGTTTTAACACATTCCAACAGTCCATCCCTTACTTACTGTTTGGTGATTCACTACACATCTCAAGTTTCTTTTTTCTTTTAGCTTTATTTTCCATATAAAATATTATAATAAAATATTAGTACAAATGGGTAAAACCTACAATATGGCTGGTGACAATTTAAAAGCAAGCTGAAAACCTACCTTAAATCCCTTTGGTTATGCCCCTGTGTGAACCCAGACTAACTACACATTCTTTTTCCACAAAGACACCTATTTTATTAACTGTATATACTAATTGCCTATTGAAAACCATAAAGATAACAGGCCTTTTATTTTATTAAAATGTCTTCATCAATATCCCTAAAATGTCTTCAACACTACCTATCTATACTAATAAATGTTACAAGTCATATGATTCTGTAATCAAACATGTTTGAAGTGAAAATATTTGCTTATATATTATGTACTCACATCTGTAAAATCTATCTTGTATAAAATTGCGTAATTTTGTATAGTACCGGTACCTGTTAAATATTGTTATTTTTATATATAAAATTTACTGCGTTTTCGAGGAGCTTTTCTCCCCGGGCCTCTGCTGAAAATGGACATGTATCCAGCTGGACTAGCCCGGTCAACAAATGTAAAATAAAATAAATAAATAAATAAATGGGTTTGATCAATATAAAATACATTTCCATATGTCTTGGCTACTTTATTAACATTTCACCTGCCTTATGCTGTAGTCAAAGCAAGGCATCATATTTGTTCATAGAAAAAAGTCACAATCAGAAACTCCACAGCTCTCAAGTCATTTGGTATATCCATTTAAGAATACTAACTGATTCCTTAAGCCATATGGGATCCCTTGTAGTACAATTCCCAAATCTTGGAAGTATCCTCATAACTTTGTCATTGCCATTTTCGGATCTGCCATAGCTCCTTGATGCACTTCACTCTCCATATTTACCTTTAATGTCCCCTCCTCTCCTCTTGCCATTTCTTCTGCTATACTGATAGGAAGGCAAGTCTAGCACCACAGTACTACCAAACACTCTTCAAATCAGCAACTTTAACAACAAAGAGAATTGTAATTTGTGCTCCTCTTGCATTGCAAACGTACACATTAAGCTTTGAGTTGTGCTCTCAAATTTATTTTGAGGGCTGGGCTGCAGAGCTGCTGCCAAGTACAATTCACAGATAGAAGAAAGCAATATACTGTACCACTAAATATACTATGTCTGTTAATATTCTGGTAAATTGGCAGGATGAATATGGAGTAGAGAAGCCATCTAAGAGTAATATGATTTTTTTCACAGAAAATGTAGCATAATGAGTGACAGACAAGAAAGAAAGCAGAGAGTTGAACAGTTGTGTGCAATATAATTATTGTTGCACATGAACATTTTCTGCTGACTAGAAAACCCATCCACACCAGGCAAAAAGTGCTGGCTTTTAAAAGCATACAGGAGTGCACACCACTGTCGCACTCTTTATCTTCTATGTTGGTGGAGGGGGTGACAAATCCGGATGCTGTCATTCTCTCAACACTAAATCCTGCAGCTAAGTGTGAAACATTGTTAAATTCAATAGAATATGCAGCAGATAAGAAAAATGGTTCTGTAGCACATTGGTAAGGCAGTGTTCTGTCCATTTCTAGAAAGCCTACACAGACAGGGTGAGTGACATACTCAAGCAAGTCCAAAGAGAAGCTACTAAGATGTGAAGTGAAACTAGGGTTATAAATCATGGCAACAGTTTAAAAATGCTGGTCTATTACACCTTGGACTGCAAAAAAACAGAAGAACCATCTCTGGCTGTTGTATAATTATTAGGTAAAAAGAGTAGAATTAAGAAAGCAGACTAGAAAAAGGCATGAAAACCTTTCAGGTGGAAGTCTTATTACACAACTTAGAGTAGATTGTGGAGATGTGTAAAAGGTTGACTAGGATGATCAGCTGCAACACCACAGAAAGACCTTACTTGAGCCTGAGACGAATAATAAGAGTGGTTAAGGTGGAATAGGGGCCTACGGCTTTAGGGTCTGGGACAAACTGAAAAATGAAGGGGTCTGTCAGTGAGCTAAATATGCTGCAGCAGCAGCTTGTCAGTGTTTTTCTTCTGTTCTTTGACCATGAACATTTACGTATCAGACTTGTCTGTCCATCACTACTTTTAAGTACTTGTAAATTGATGAGCATTACTTCAGTAATGCTGTCCATCTTGGACTCTACCACCCCCTTCTTTCATCTTTGAGTTTTCCTAAAATTAGTAACTTTCCATTGAATCTTGTCTTTTGCATTTTGTGACCAAAGTATTTAAGTTTGTTTTACAATCCCACCTTTCAGTGGGGCAGTTGGAGTTTTAAACCTTGGCTGTACTGATGATCTTGCAGTCGGTAAAATTCTCTGTTTTCTTCTAGTACAAAATACTGATTTCCTGTGCACATCTGTTACTTGTGATCCAGCTCTTAGTCATTTGTTATTACTGGAAGAAAAAAAAAAAGCTTTGACTGCATGAACCTTTTGACACAGTGCCCAAGAAGCAAGCCTCTCAAGTTTATTGCTGAACTCACCATATGAGGAGATCATTGAGCCCCGAAAAATAAATATTTGTATTACTTCTGAACTTGACTCTAGTTCAGAATTAATTTCTATGGATGTTGGATGGTCAGAGTGGCCTCAAATGTTGTTCATAGCCTTACAGCACTATTGTAGAAACTGTTTCACATGGCAACAGTTCTGTTAGCTCATGGGAAACTTTATACAGGTAGGCGACCTGTAAAGTGGGAAAACTGAAGCACCAAGAAATAATTTTGGGAGAAGAATGTGATAGAAAAGAACTTGAAGAACTTGAGCAAGTGTATAAATATTTGGGAATTGATGAAGGATCAACAATTAAAACATGAACACGTGAATAAAACTCGGTAAGGAATACTTCAGAAGACTTAAATTAATCCTGAAAACAGCATTGACATCTAGGAACAAAATCCAAGCTATAAACCAATTTGCCCTTCCTGTTCTAGTTTACAGTTTTGGAGTGACTGACTGGCCCAAAACGTATTGGATAGATTAGGAATACAAGAGGGATGCTTCATGCTCACCAAATATATAAAAATCCGTGCATACCGAGATTCTATATTCCCTCTTCTGAAGGAGGGATGAGCCTCTTTGAAGTTGATTACATGTAAAGATCTGCAGTTGTGGGACTCCACACATCTGCTCACCTCACAAGACCCAAACGTAGTGAAAGTTTTGAAACACGAAGAGAATAAATCTAAGATGACTTCTCTGCTTAATCTAGCAGAAGCATATCGGCATCGAGCAGGAATAGAAATCAGACCAAAAGTACATAAAAATCAGGCAGCAACTGAATGTTCCAAAAAAAAAAAAGAATACAAGGTGAGGGACCAGATGAGAAGGCAAGAAATGTGGAAAATGCATAAATATAGTTGCAAATATAGAAAACTTCTGGAAGAACCTCATGTTGATCAGGAATGAACACAGGAATGGTTAAAGGAGAGGCGAATTCAAACCAAGAGATGGACGCTTAATATTGGTGGCCCAAGACAGTGGGCTGTGTACTCATTGGTTTTACAATGTCCATTGAACATGTGGGAGATGGAGACAAATGTAGGTTTTGTAAAACCAAACTGGAAACAGTCGCACATCTCACTGCTGGTTGTGACATACTAATGGCAGAAGGGACTGTATACTGAAAGGCATAATGTGGCCAGAAGGACTGTATACTGAAAGGCATAATGTGGCAAGACTGTTGCACTGAGGATTGTGCAAACATTATGGTATTGAAGTGGCTGAAAACACTGGAAATATGAGCTACAAAGCATCATAGAAAATTAAGTTTACATCACATGGGATCATCCATTACCAATAGTTCAAAAGATGGATGCTAGAAAAACAAATATAGTGCTCCAGGAAAAGAAGACAAAAGTAGCATTGATCATTAAAATCAACACACCCAGTGACTACAGTGTCCTCCGTACAGAGAGAAAGAAAGTCATAAAATATCAGGAGTTGCAAGCAGAAAAGAGAGAAATGTGGAACAAAGATACCCAGATAGTTAACAGTAGTAGGAGCAGTGGGTCTTATAAAAAGTCTACAATAATATTTAGATACATTACCAATACATGCAACTCCATACTAACTGCAGGAGGAGTCATTACTGGGCACATTGCAGGTGCTGTGAAGAGCACTACAGATGACATCGAAGACTGAGACAAAACTCATTTCTTGAACTTTAATCATTTTTTGACTTGGGAATGGGGTCCATTCCCATCATGGTATTAGAAACCCAAAAGATTTGGAGAAATTGTTCAAACAAAATCTCTTCCACAAAGATAAAGCACTTTAGTATCTCGTGTGTGTGTATATAAAGGACTACAAACACTTCAATCACATAGTTTACACAACAAAGTATCTGTAGAAGTCTACAGCTAGTCAGAAATGCAGTCAATTTCATCTCAAATCTCTGAGGCTTTAGCAGTTAAAATAACAAAACTCACCATCCAATGTTGTTGGCAACTACAGCCCTAGGTTTCGTAGGTAGTAATGAATAGGAATCCTAAAAGGAGCCCCTTTTGTTTATTTGGTCAGGGAAAAAAAACATGCTGTTGTGTTGTATTTGAATTACCTTTGAACACATGGGGATGTTAACTTGGCAGCCACTGCAGACTTCATTCTTTCTGCTGCTTCACTGTTCATTATATCACTTGTAGACATGCCAGGAAATAAGACTGATAAAACTGGACGAACCTACATAATAGACAATGGAAAAACAAGAAATATATAAATACATTAACTTTGCTGATGGTCTCTGGATCACTGTTTGTTTTTTTGCTAAAATTCTCACCTTGGTATATGTGCAGATGTTCTTCCATATCACTGTTGTAGTATTATTAATTGAAGGGATCTCCTGCCAAGGAAAGCCCAACATCCAGTCAGCATACTAACACCTTTATATCTTATAGGTGTTGTACGTCACATGTATGCTCCCTACACAGGGCGTAAGGTTTATGGAGGGAATAATCCAGAACTACTTTGCCACCAGTCCGAATGGCATTGTTGAACATAGGGCAGAATGCTCTCGGTTCTGCTGGTTACCAAGCTGTTTCAGATAAGTGCCCATTTTGTCTCCTTTTTTTCTTTGTTGATTCGTGTTCATGTAATCCAAGAAGGGAAAATGTTGGAGGCAGATTCCCCAAAAAGACCATCATGACCAGTGCCTTTTTTTTGTTTGGATAATTCACACGACTATATGCAGTGCTCTTAGACTCTTCATAGTAGTTTGTCCTTGTCCATTTATCTTGAGAACCAAAGTCTTAAGTTGTTAGCTCTGGGTGCTGTGGCTGAATCCCCTCACCTGAAGAGAGCCGTCCACTAAGGTCAAGTTTAGGCCTTATCCTGTTGCTGCCCAGCTTCCACCAAATGTCTTTCTAGAAGCACATAATAGCCCTTAAGACTGTCCAGTGCTTGTCAGATTACTCTGCTGTGACCCCTTTGGAGGCTGGCATGGGTCTGAATTCTCACGCACCCTTTGAGTCTTTACAGATTATCTGCTCTGCACACAGAGAGGGGAACCATGGCTGATAATTTCTGAGGGGCCATAGGGGATTCCTCAGATCTTTAGTTCAGGAAGAGGTTCCTGGTACTCTTAATTTCACTAAGGGTCTGAAACTTCAGTGTTTGTAATGGTGGACTTCCCCCTTAAGAAAAAACAAAAAGCAAAGCACATCTCTGCTAAAGATCCTCACTGTCAAGGTTTTACACAAAGCTTGTTCAATGCCTTGATGGCCTTGAAGCCTTCTCAAGGGGTGTGTCCCTGCTACTCATTGGTCCCCCTACTCCTGTTAAAAGGGCAAGGGAGCCAGATTCCCCAGATGAGAATCTGGATTTTGAAGAGGAATCCCTTGCCTACTTTTCTCAAATTCCTTCCCCCTTGGATTATGCTTCAGAAGAGCAAGATTCTTTGAGCCCTGATTCCTCTTTTGAAGAGATGTCTTTTGGGGATACTGTAGTTCACATGGAGTATTTCAAGTGGGACTGCTCCCAGGTATCTGGCATTCAGAAAAGATACTAAACTACAACTGGAGTCGCACAAACCATTTGCAGTTCTTCCTGTCTTGCCTGGCTCTTTTGGACACCTTTTCTATTCCCTTACTAGCTCCAGACTCTCAGCCACCTGTCACTGTGAAACCAGAGTCTCTATGAGGTGCCTGAGAACTGCAAGCTTCTTTGTGCCCCTTTGTTGACCCATATGTTGTCTCACATTCTGCTGATAAGCCTAAGCATTTGCTTTCCTTTAAGCGTCTTCCTTCAGACAAAGATAGTAGGGCTATGGAAAGGTTGGGCAAGAAGGTGTACATTGCTGCCACCTTGTCCTTTAGGGCTATTATTTATTTTTATTTCCAGTTTGATAACCGGGGAGGTCCACTGGGCTCAAATAGCCCGTTTTCAGTGGAGGCCTGGGGAGAAAAGCTCCATAATACATACAAGTAAATCAAACCTACGATAATTTAAAACAAACGCAGAATTATATACTGAGAAATAGCAAATTACAATTGAAAAAAAAATGACTACTCCTCATGGCATATATGTAGTTGATTAGAGTCATTTGCACAGCATACAGTTGGACTGAGGGAGTGGAGTAAGCTGACAAAATATTAAAAACTATGATATTGTAAGTCTTTTAATATTTGCAAAGACTGAATATTTGAAAGATAGAAGTACAGGTTTTGTAGAATGTGGAATAAATAAAGGAGGAAAGTGCAATGTTTACTAAATATAAATTCAAGATTCTGGTGAGAGAGAGGGGAAGTAGAGAAGGAGGAGGTTGTTTAGTAGAAAAAAAGAATCTGGTGTAAGTAGACAGAGGCGGCAGTTTACTAGCAAAAGTGGAGTACACATGAGTCAGAGATGATTAATGTAGCTAGTTAGCAGCATCTCTTAGCATAAACTTAGTATGTAGGTAGAAAGAAAAGAGAAAATTTCCAGCTAGGGAGAGAGAGTAGAGTTACAAAACTATGTACAGTATTTACATTATATACATTCAAGGTTATGATGTTATAGTAGGTTAGATTGAGAAAGGGGAAGCTGTAGAGGGAAAAACAGCAAGGTGTAGAGGTACATGTGGAAGTACATGTATAGGACAGAACTAGCAGAATAGGGACATCAGCAAGATTAGGTAGGTAGGTGCAATTACATTTCCAACTATGGGAGAGGTAGTAATGGAGCTGGGATTTGAAGTGTTCAAAGTTTTTAGAGATTCGTAGCGAGGGTGGGAGAGAGTTCCATTATTTGGCTAAGGAAAAGGATAGTAGAAACTGGCCAGCGGGACGTTTGTATACAGAAAGTAGATTTTGTTAGGCAGATCTCATGAGTCTCTGAGGTGTGTAAGATATTTGCTAGAGCAAGGGCATACAGTAGGTTTAAAGATTAATTTGTGGGCTGTAGTGAGTTGGAGGTAGTCGAGGTAGTTGGGAAGCTCTAGCCAGTTAAGCATCTGGCGAGAGGTACAATGATGGGAGGAATGGTTAGAGTTAGTAGCGAATTCAGAGATTTTGTTGTAACAGGTTTTTAGTTTTGCAGCGATGGTGGAAGAGAGGTTTGTTAGTAGTGGAGCACCGTACAGTAGTGATGGTAGTATGTAGGTAGTGGTGAGAGTTTGCTTAGTAGAAGGGGAGAGAAAGTGAGAGTTTCTGTATAGCATACCATGTTTCTGATGAGTTTTCTTAATATTTAGTTGGACATGTGTATCGAACTTCAGGTGTTCAATGGTAACCCCAAGAAGTTTAGCAAAAGGAACAACTTCTATAGTGGAGTTGGTATGGCTGATTATATTGAAGGATTGTTTGCTGAGAGAGGGCTTTTGAGGGGGAGAAAAGAAGGATTTTGGATTTATTGGCATTAAGGGAGAGATGGTTTTGAAGCATCCAGTTCTCTGTAGTTGTAAAGGCCAACTGGGTTTTTGCCTGGAGCTCGGGAAGGCTATGAGCAGAGCAGACTAAAGTGGAGTCGTCTGCATATTGCACTAATTGAGTGTTTGGAATTGCAGCGTGTAAACTATTGATGAATATATTAGAGCATTGGTCCGAGTATAGACCCCAGTTGGGGTAGGAAGGAAGGTTGAGGTACCAATTTGCCATTTCACAGCCTGGGATCTATCAAGAGAACTACTGAACCATGTAAGGGATTTCTGGGAGAGAGATTGAGGTTAGAAAGGTGATTCAGAAGACTGGTATGAGAGACAGTGTCAAATGCCTTGGAAAGATCGAGAAGGACAGTGGAGACAGTATTTCTGGGCATGGTTGCCTTGTGTCTAAGAAAGAGAGGAGAGCAGTTATTGTACTGTGGCCAGGACGGAAGGCGTGTTGTGTAGGGGTGAGGAGTTGATTATTGATGAGGTAGGGCATGAGTTGCTGGTGGATGCATTTTTCAAGGATTTTTGAAATTGGGGAAAGAATGGCTATTGGTTGGAAGTTGGAGATGCTATTATTTTTGCCTCCTTTGTGGAAGGGTAAGATAAAGGCAGCACGCCATAATTTGGGGATGTAAGATTCCTGGATAGACCTATTCATGAGAATGCTGATGGGATGGCAATACTATCTGTTGCGAGCTTGAGAAAGAGTGAGGGAATATTGTTGGGGGCATTGGCTTTAGTTTCGAAAGAAGCTTTTTGATGTAGGAGGTTGAGACTGGTTTTAGATGGAGTGGAGGGTTAGGAAGGGGAAGTGGGATTGGGAGGAGGGGAGGAGATGTGGTTGGAGAAGGTCTTGGTAAGTTCAGCTATAGAGTTTGTAAAGGAGTTAAACAGGGTGGCAATTTGTGTCAGTTTTGTTGATGCGACAGGGATTGGATTTGATACTGGGGTGTAAGAGAGTTAATGGAGTTCCAGAGTTGTTCAGTATTTTTAGTGTGGGTAGACTATAGTTTGGTGTAGTAAGATTTTTTATCATTTGTAACATGCTTTTTGGTTAGAATGCAGAGTTGCCTATATTTAAGGAGGGTAGCAGGGTGCTTATTTTTGTTGTAAAGTTTCCCGGTTTTGTCCCTTTGTAGCATAAGTGTTTTGGTGTCCTTTGTTAGCCAAGGGGAGGAGTTCATAGATAGCCTTAGTACTAATCTATGAACCTAACTGCCCTTGCGAGCCATTTTAAGCCTAGCCAATTATCCCCTTGCAAGACTCAAACCCTGCACCTTGTGTTTGTAAGGCAAACACCTTAACCATTAGGCCACCCTCCCAAGCCAGATGCTAACAGTGGAACCAAGTCTGTCCACATGGTAAGTCTGACTTTCAAACGGATACAGGGCAGTCCCGGTCCCCAGTCGGACAAGCCTAAAACCAGATGACCATATGAACACCCTGACATTGGGTTTTATTTGTTTTGTTCTAGGTGGGGCTTGGGTGTTTAAGATGTCTAGGAAGGTAGTATTGAACAAGTCTAAGGCCTTATCTAGTGGAAGAGTTTTTAGGTTGTCCCAGTTTTAGTTTAAGGGTTTCTGAGGATATAGAAGGGTTAAAGTTAGTAAGGTTACAAGTGTGAGTGCATTGATGGTGAGGAGTGGTGAGTAGCTCGGTGAATGAAGGCTGGGAGATGGTCACTCAGTGTCTGATAGTATACTAGAGTGAGAGATCTTATTTGGGTGGGAGACTTAAGATCCAGTCCAGAGTGGACCCTGGGGGGTTGTTTCTGTTAGGTCTGGTGATGTCATTTATTAGTTGCTTGAAATTAGATTGATAGGGAGGGGTTATTGTTACTGATTCAATTCCAGTCAATGTTCACATCACCTACTATGTATGTCTCTAGTTTAATGTTAGTTTTGGCCCATAAGAGTATGTTTTCTAGAGTGGTAGTATTATCTCCGGGGGGGATATAGATGGCTATAACACAAGTGCTTTTATAGTTATTCATTTTGAGAATTCATATGACTAGTTCAACATTGCTGAACTGAGGAATGGGATTCTGGTAAGGGCAGAGGTTCAGTAGGCTGTTATAGATTAAGGCTCCTCCTCCTTTTTTGTTTTGGTGGTTGCATCGGAGTGCTTGAAAGCCAGGGGGTGCAATCTCAGAGTCAGTAATGTGGGGTTTTAACCATGCCTCTGAAACTGCTACTATATCTAGCAGAGTATGATTAAGCCAAGCATGGAAGAGTGCTATTTTGTTTTTTATACTCTGGGTGTTAATGGTAATGAGTTTGAGGTATTTTTGGTTTGTACTATTTTGAAGAGATAGGGGGAGTGAGATTGCTGCTGGACTTGGGTCCAGGGTTGGGGTGAATGTCTCCTGCTAGTGCAAGCCATTTAGAGAAAGAATAGAGCAGGACCTTTGGTTTGCAACCAGTTTTTAGTAGGACAGACAATTTATCTTTGGTTGTAGGAGGTTTAAATGAAATGGTTAGAAGTTTTAGTTTAAAATAGTGAAGAGGGTTAGGTTGAAGTAGAGAAGGGGGATATATTGTGAACATGAGAAGTGATTGGTGAGAGTGGAGGAGGTGGGGGGAGAAAAGGAAGGTGGTAGTTTGTAAGAGGAATAGGAGGTTGCATGGAAGACAGTTATTAGGAGGAGAATGCTTATATAAGTGGTGAGGGAAGTTTGTGGAAGTGGAGGAGTAATTCTTAATAGGAGTAATTTTAAATTTGGAGCAGGAATCTAGAATGATAGGGGAGTGTTTAATGAGAAGGGGAGGAGTAAGGCTGAGAGTTCAGGCAGGAAAGGGATGGAGATGGGGAGGATTACTTACTTGAAGAATGTTAGGGAGGAGGGGTAGAGACCAGGATTGGCTAAGGATAAGGGGAGGAGATACAGGGTTAGAATAAAGATAGGAGTACTGGAGTTGGGTGGGATATGGGGGTAGGGTAGGGGAGCGGAGTGAAGCCCGAAGGGTAAATGGAGCTTGCAAGAGAACTGGTTTTCAGCAGAAAAAAGTAAGTTTAACTATATATACACTGAGGCTAGTATAGGTTAATAGAAAAAGTGGGTATTTACACAAGGGAGTGGATATTTAATAGCTGGGGGGATTGTCAGTAGGATTTATATCAATACAGTACTTTTGGTTACGAAGGGAAAAATGTCTGCAGAGAAATGGTACTAACTTTAGGTGGTATATGCTGCCACCTAGTGGCAGAAAGTGTCTAGCAGAAAAAGCAATGTCTCTTACTAAGAACTTTAGTCTAAGATAAAGAAAACTGGAGGGGGGGGGAAGTGGCTTAGTGGTCTGCGGTAGGTTGCTAAAAACACACACACTGAAGGGCAGTCAACACATATGGGTATAATTAATTAATTCACAAGTATTTGGTTGTAGGTTACATACATTCAAAACTCTTGTATGTTCACACAGTGGCAGCTCTCTTTTGAAGCCTGGCTGGCAGTCAGAATTCAGGGTGTCTTCTTGGGTTTATCTTGAGGTAGTCTTTACACCCTAATGGCAGGGAGGGAGCACCCGGAATGGTATAATTCAAAACTCTTGTATGTTCACACAGTACTCAGACCCATATGAATAGGTACATATTTGCTCTCCTTCCTCGGGTTGCTAAAGTGGTTGTCTGATCTTCCTGAGTTTGAGTGCAAAAGTTCTGCACTGTCCTGCGAGGATCCACTTCTCAGTTTGCTCATCACTCCAAATGCTATGATGGGGTAAATGCCTCTCTTAGGGCTGTTGCCTTTGGTTCTGTTATGAGGCATTATTCTTTGTTTCACTTTAATTTCTCCATATCTTTTGGGTTTCTATTACCATGATGGGGAATGGACCCCATTCCTAAGTCTAAGTATGATTAAAGTTCATGAAATTAGTATTGCTTCAATCTTTGTCCACCAGATGTTCTCTTCACAGCACCCACAATGTGCTCAGTAATGACTATTCCTGCAATTCGCACGGGGTTACATGTATCGGTAATGTATCTAAATATGACTGTAGATTCCCCATTGCTCTTACAACTATTGGAACTGTCTGGGTATCTTTCTTCCACATTGCTCTTGTTTCTGTCTGCAAATCTTGATATTCTGACTCTCTCTACGCAAGACAACGTATTCACGGGGTGTAGCAATTTCAATGATCAGTGCTACTTTTGTCTTTTCATGGACCACTATATCTGGTTTTCTTGCATCTGTCTTTTGAACTGTTGTACACTAGGTGATCCCATGGGATTTATACTTCATAATTTTCTATGATGCTATGACTCGTGCCTCCAGTCTTTTTCAGCTGCTTCAATATTATAATGTTTGTACAATCAGTCGTGCCACATTATTATGCCTCACAGTATACAGTCCTCCTTCTATTAGTATGTCACAATTGGCAACAAGGTGTGCAACGATTTCCATTTCTGTTTTACAAAACCTACATTTGTCTGTTTCTCCCACATGTTCAATAGATTTTATAAACCAATGTGTATGTAGCTCACTGTCTTGGGCTGCCAAAATTAACCTTTCATCTTTTTGTTTGAATTCGCCTCTCCTTAACCAAGCCTGTATTCGATCCTCATCAACATGAGATTGTTCCAGGAGTTTTCTATACCTGCAGCTGTATTTATGCATTTTTCACATTTTGTCTTCTCATCTGATCCTTCACCTTATGTTTTTGTTTTCAAGCACATTCAGTTGCTGCCTGATTTTTATCTACTTCTGCTTTGATTTCCATTCCTGCTTGACACCAATAGGCTTCTGCTAGACTAAGAAGGGAAGTCATCTTAGATTTATTCTCAAGTTTCAAAACTTTCACTATGTTTGGGTCTTGTGAGGTCAGCAGATATGTATGCAGTCCCAAGATTGCAGATCTATACATGCAATCAACTTCAAAGAGGACCATACCTCCTTCAGAATGAGGAATAATATAATCTTGGTATGCACTGATTTTTATAAATCATTTGAGCATGAAGCATCCTTGTTTTCCTGTTTATTCTACTCAACACCTTTTGGGGCCAGTCAGTCACTCCAAAACTGCAAGTTAGGACAGGAGCAGCAAACTGGTTTACAGCTTGAACTTTGTTCCTAGATGTCAATGCTGTTTTCAGGATTAATTTGTCTTCTAAAATATTCCTTACTGAGTTTCATTCGCATTTGCTCATGTTTTGTTGTTGATCCTTCATAAATTCCCAAACATTTATGCACTCCCTCTTGCCCAAGTTCTTTATATCACATTCTTGCCCCACACTGTTTTCTTGGTGCTGCAGGTTTCCTGCTTTAAAGGTTGCTCTTGCACATTTATCAAGACCAAATTACATTCTTGTATCATCTGAAATGTTTTGACTACTTGCAATTGTGCTTTCAGTTCCTCATCTGATGAGCTATACAATTTTAAATCACTGACAAGCAGAAGATAAGTCTTTACACTTTGTTGCTTCCTGGGAGCCAAATTATAGCCGTGACCTAATCTGTTAAGCAGACAGCTTAATGGGTTAAGGGCAAGGCAAAACAGCAGCAGTGACGGTCACCCTGGAATATTCCCCTTTGGATTTTTATCCCTGGAATAATAATTTGTCCTTTATCATGGCTTAACTGCAAAGTGGTTTTCTACAGTTTCATGGCCGCTGTGATGTAGTTTCAGTGTAGGGGATATCTTGTAAATTTTTAAGCACCCTTTTAACCATGAACGTGGGATACTCTCAAATAATTTTCTGTACTCTATCCATGCCGTACTTGCATTCTTCCCCTTTTTACAGTTCTGCACTATGACTTAACACCTGATGATTCAAAAGCCAAGCTTTCGGATGCTCCTTTGGATAATCAAAATCTGTTTGAGACTGCTGCAGCTGGCCTCTGTCTCCCTAGGATAAGGGTAAGGCCATTCAAGATATTAAACATATTTTTGTCAGTTATTCCTAAATCTCAGAAGAATTATCCTTCTAATTCTGCCTTTGTTTGCAGGCCGTCTGTCTACCCTTAGAAGGTAGAAAGTGGTCTAGGTGGTCTCCTCCTGCTAAGTCTACTCAGACTCCAACAGCTCAAAAACCTTCTTTCCAGGACACATCTTTCTGAAACTTTGCCCTCTCTTCCCACAGCTAGGTTCCCTAATCTTTCCCCTTTCTCTGTTCCATCCAAATTCGCAACAGATAAGCAGAATCCAAGAATCTGAGGTTATCATTCATCAAGGGTACTTCATGGTAAGGATGTCCATCCTCCCCCCCCCCCTTTCCAGGCATTCCTCTGCCTCATCCAGACCAACTTTCTCATTTTCCAGTACTTTTGCAGTCCCTTTTGGACCAAGGCACTATTCAGACTTTTTTTCTCTCACCCAGGTAGGAAAGAGTTTCTATTCCAGGATGCTTTTAGTTCTTCAGAAGGAGGGGACCTGGAAACCAATTTAGGACTGTTCTCTTTCCCAGACTTTTCTCAAGGTCCCTTCTTTCAGGATGCTCTGTCTTTAGACCTTGTTTCCTCTTCTTCCTCAGACCTTTCTTGTTTCTCTGGATCTCAAACATTTCTATCTCCATATTCCTATTCACCCTCTGTTCAGTAAAGTTTTACATTTTTCTCTCACATTTTCACTTCTCTACTTTGCCCTTTGATCTTTCTACTATCCCAGGGGTAGTTACCAAATGCCTTGCTCCTGTCAATGCCTTTTGCAGGCTCCATGGGCTACAGATCTTTCCTTATCTAGATAACTTGCTTCTACGGGCTCCTCCCAGCAGTCTCTTACAGTATCTCCACTACACCACTTTTCTTTTACAAAGTCTGGGGTTCACTATCAATCTGTCTGTTCTCACACCCGCTCAAGATCACATATTTCTCAGTAGCAGGATTCAGACCATTCCAATGTTGGCTTCTCTTCCTGCTCCCAAAGTTCTGTTATTGACCGCCTTCTTTCCAGTCCCTTCTTCCTCTCTTCTGTCATGGCCAGGGAATTCCTTTGAGTTCTGGGGTATATGGCTTCTGCCATCCCCATGCTTCCTCTTTCCAGACTCTATCTGAGAAACCTTTAATGGTACCTAAAATGGTGTGGCTACAACATTGCTACCCCTGGAGTGCCTACTTCTTCCCCCTAACTTCTCTCAAACTCTAGCTCCAATGGTGTATTCAGCAAATTTCTCTCAATCCAGGACTGCTCTTTCAGGCTCCTGTTCCTTCACAGGAACTGTTTACAACCCCCTCCGACCTGGGGTGGGGTGCCTCTTGTGTGCTTCTGAAGGTCTGTGATGTCTGGCCCCCTCAGCAGAGGTCAAACCATATAAACATAAGAGATGAATGCTTTGATTCTAGCTCTACAGGTCTTTCATTCTTCGAGGCCCCCTGAAAATCTTCACAGACAATACTACAATGATGTGATATATCAACAAGCAGAGGGGCACAAAGTCTTTTCTCTCCTTTGCAGACTAGTTCTTCAGGCCTGTGATCTAGCTGTCCATTATCAGGTGACTCTAGGAGGCAGTTTACTTTCCTTCAGAGCACAACTTAGTGGTAGACTCCTAAGCCAGTCCAGGCAGGTCCAGAATGCAGGCTCAGGAACGGATGCATCATAGAGATGGGGTTTTTTGGACATAATCGGTGGGGTATGCCTCAAGTAGATGTTCTTCCATTTCACTGTTGCAGTATTCATTACAATAGGGATCCCCTGCCAAGGGTTGCCTGATGTCTGGCCAGTATACCAAAGCCTTTAGGTTGCTTTAAATTACACCATACATCACACACATGCTCCTCGTGTTGCGTAGGGCATAAAGGTGACATTTGGAAATACCATCCTCAGAACTACTTTGCTGCCAGTCCGAATGTGATCTTTTGATAGTCTGTCTGTATGCTTGTCCCATTGCTGGTTCACCAAGCTATTACAGATAAGTGCCTCATTGTTTTTTTTTTGTTGTCTTGCCTTTCTTTTGCTATATTGGCGATTGTGGGGTTTCACATCATCCAAGAAGGGTAAATGCTAGTGCGGGAGACTGATTCCTCATACAGAACATCACAAACCGTGTCTTGTTTTGCCTTGGTGCTTCGCACGACCATACGTCCTGTTGTATCTGTCAGGTATTTATTAAAAAACGCTTTGTAATAGGCTTTCTTCTTTGGTGCCTTATCTTAAGAATTAATGTCTTAAGCTTCTTGTTAAAGACACGATGGAGGGAACTTCCCCCTCTGAAGGACAACCATCTGAGAACACCAAGAAATTCGGGCTGGAAACTATGCTCAACATCCCTCCCTGGGTGAATGATAGCTCAGTGGTTCACCTGGCTTTATCATTGGAGTTCTCTGCAGTGACCATGTTGAAGGATGGTGGGGATCCATTCTTAGGCATGCCAGAAGAAGCATTGTAGATGTCTGCTTCAGACGTTCAGGGCGAACCACTGCTGATTATTTCAGAGGCCTAGGGGTGTTCCCCAAATTCTAATCAGAGAAGTTCCTTCTACAACTATTGAATACCGTCTGGGGACAGAGCCTTGCAAATTTTTTAAGGCGAATGTCCTTTTAAAGAAAAAGCAAAGGAATAAACATATTTCCTCCGCTCTTAAGGATCCACAGAGAGTGAATGACAGTCCTTCACTCAGAGGTTTAGTGCTTTGATGGCTTTTGTGTTCCAGCACATAAGCACTGGTTCTGTACCTCCCTTAAGAGACAGAGAACAGGATTCCTATGAGGAGGCGGCACATTCAGATGAGGAATCCCTTGCTTACTCCTCCCAGATTCCTTCTTCTTTAGACTACAGATGAGAGGAAGAGGAATCCACCAGTCCTGATGCTCCCTTTGAAAAGATTTCTTTTGGGGACTCCATCTATTGGGTAATGGAGTTCTTTAAATGTCATTGTGCTCAAGTTTCTGAGGTACAAAAACGGTATTATGAGCTCCTGCTGACAGATTCTCCTAGAGGTTCTGCTGTCCTTCCTGTTTTGGCTGCTTTGTTGGGTGCCTTTTCTAATGCCTCTAAGGCTTCAGATTCTCAGCCCCCTGCCCACAAGAAACCTGATACAGTCCTCAGGCACCCTACAGAACGTAAGTTCTTGTACAAGTGTTCTGCTGACCCCTCTGTCATTTCAGTAGCTTCTTCCAAACCTTCAGTTGCTTCCTTCTCCCAAGTTACTGCTTTCTGATAAAGACAGCAGAGCTGTCTAAAGGCTAGGCAAGAATGGTCTACACCTCTGGTACCTGGACTTTTAGGGAAGTTTAATTATCAGATCCATATGTATAGGTATTTGTTGGTTCTGCTTTTTCAGACCTGTTCAGTGATTTCTGATCTTCCAGGCTCTGAAGGTAAAACTTCTGCCCTTTACCTTTAAGGAACTTCCTCTCAGGTGGCTCATCATTCCATCAAGTATAGTTATGATGCAGCAGATGCTTCTAGGGCTGCTGCTTTTGGGTCAGTGATGAGGTATTCTTGGATTTGGCTTCAACCTTTGCCTAATGATATGGCCAAGTTGATGGATGCAAATCTAAAAAAAAAACACTTGTTTGGTGAAGCTGCTGCTGATTTGTTTAAGTCATTTCAGGATAAGAGCTAGGATTTACATAAACTTAAACAGGTTTGTTTCTCCTGTGCCTAAATTTCAGAGAAACTGCCCCAATAAGCCAGCCTTTGTTCACAGGCAATCTCGCCCTCCTAAGGGTAAAAAAAAAAGCAAGTAGGCTCCTCCTGCAAAGGCTATTCAGACTTCTGTGCCTCAGAAGTCTCCTTTTCCTGATAAACCAGGTGCTGTCTATCATATTCTTCCCAAACACTTTCCTCTTTCTCTTCCTCTCTCTCTCTCTCTTCCTGTTTGGCTCAAGATTACTCAGGATTCCTGGGTTCTTTCTATTGTCCACCAGGGGTATTTCATGGTCTGGAAATCTTTCCCCTTTTAAGGGAATTCCTCAGCCTCCTCAGACACAGCTGTCCTCCTTTCCAGGGATGCTTTGAGATCTTCTGACTCTGGGTCCTATTCAAGAAGTACCTGTGTCCCAAAGGGGTGGGGTGGGGGGTTTACTCCAGGATGTTTCTAGTCCCCAGAAACAGGGTACCTTGAGGCTATTTCTAGACCTCTCTCATCTAACACTTTTCTGAAGGTGCCCTCTCTTCAAATGTCCCTTCAGACTTTCTCTTTTGCTTCCTCAGGCTTATCTGGTGCCCCTGGATCTCCAGGATGCTTATCTCCATATCCTTATTCATCCCCTTTTCAGAAAGTTTACATTCTTCTGTTGCTTCCTGGCATTTTCAGATCTCTGCTTTGGCCTTTGGTTTGTCTACAGCCCCAAGGGTATTCACCAAATGCCTCTGTCCTGTGACTGCTTTTTGCAGGCTTCAGGGGATCAAAGTCTTTCCTTGACTTGGACGACCTGTTTCAGGCATCCACTCCAGAGATCTTGTTGCAAAATCATCATTTTGCTATTTCCCTTCAAAGCCTGGGGTTCATGATAAACTTCAAAAAATCTTTTTTGACTCCTTCTCAGGACCATGTTTTTCTGGCGTGCAGGATACAGACTGTGCTGGCATCCCTGCCTCTTCCAAGGACTTAACACTCATTTCTTTTTTCAGACTCCTCTTACTCTGGCCTCTATAACAGCCAGGGAATTTGAGAGCCCTGGGTTTCATGGTCTCCACCATTCCTATGGTCCCTCTGGCCAAACTCCACATGAGAGTTTCAGTGGTTTCTGAAGTCAGTTTGGCTTAAACATGCACATCCCCTTGAATTTGTAGTTCCTCTTCTGTCTTGTTTCAAGAAGGAACTTCAGTGGTGGATTCTGCAGTTGTCTCTAAAACCAGGACTCCCTTTTCATCCCCCACTTCCCTCTCAGGAGCTGTTCACAGATGCTTCAGATGTTGGACTGATTCTTTCTTGAACAGAAAGAACACACTAGTGTTAGAGATGAGAGCTCTTCTGCTGGCTATTCAGGTTTTTCACTTCTTCTTCTCCCTGGGACCTCTTAAGGGGTTTATAGACCTCTCAAGGGATTTATTGACAATAACAGTGATGTGGTATGTAAGCAAATGGGGGGACAAGATGTTATCTTTGTCAGTTGGCATTCCTGATGTAGGAACTTGCTGTTCAGTATCAAGTGACTCTTCAGGCTGTTTACATTCCCTTAGGTCAAAACCATTGTGGAAGACCCTCTGAGCAGGTACTTAACTCAATCCAAAGAATGGATGCTTCATAGGGATGTGTTTTTGGACATTGTCCACCAGTGGGGTATTCTTCAAATAGATATTTTTGTTTTCCCTCTGAACAACTTCCTCTTTTGTGCCAGAGTCCCAGGTCCTTTGGTTTGTAAGGTGGATGCCCTACCTTTTTCTTGGAAGGGGATGTTTCTTTATGCTTTCCCTCCCTTTCCCCTCATTCCAAAAGGTCCTGTTCAAAATTCAACATGATACTCCCAAAATCTTGTTGGTGACTCCCTTTTGGCCAAGACAGCATTGGCTCCCTCCACTTCTGCATTTAGCCAAGGCAATCATCACAAGTTACCTCACATGGTGGACCTGGTCACACAAGACAAGGTATCTCTCATCCATGCCCACCTGTCCACTCTTCAAATACCACTGTGCTTAGCGTCCTGCAGGAGGCCAGGAAAACCAATATTAAGAGATCCTACTTATCCAAATGGAAGAGGTTCTTTGTCTTTCTCCAGAGGTTGGCAGGGTTTGATTCTCACATGGGGTAAATGGCTAGGCTGAAAATGTCCCACAAGGGCAGTTAGCCTAGTACTAATCTATGAACTTGAGTGAAAAAAGAACAAAATAACAATTACAGTAATTTATATCTGCCATGTTAAACCCAGAGCTGTTGGACATGCTACACTTAAGAAATCCCAATCCCTCAGAGCCACACGCTCCAGGGATCTAAACCTTATCACAATGAACAAAACATGCCGGAGGGATAGGTTCCTGACCCAGAGACTCCCCAGACTCTGGAATAGACTTCCCATACAGGTCAAGCAGAGCGCCTCTTTGGCCCTCTTCAAAAGGAACCTTGGCAATTGGATGGGAGATGGGAAATTCACCCCAGGGATCTCATCAGTCACCCTGCTAGACAGGGGTCCACGGAAGTAAATATTGTGGGAAGAAATGGCCAGGGGATTGTTATGGCTAGGCTTGTATAGGCCCTAGGGCCGATAACCTAGTACCAACCTATGAACCTGGATCCACTCTCTGTGGATGTTTCTTTGGTTCTCTTATCTCCTTAAATTGCTCAATGCTGGATTGTCTTCTGTTAAGGCCCACTTAACTTTCTCTGCTGGTCTACCTTTATATCCTCCTTTAGCTTCTAGATTTGAAGCTAAACTGTTCCTTAAAGGCGCCCTTCATATTAGGCCTCTCAGGAAGCCTGTTTCTTCTCCCTGGGATCTCAATTTTGTTTTGGAAAAATTGATTCTGGGCTCCTTTTGAGTCTGCAGCTTTAGCTTCCTTGCAACACTGCTTTTGGAAGACTCTACTTTTTGTTAAGCCTTCTGTAAGACCGGTGGCTAAGCTTCCAGCCCTTATGGCTTGTCCTCCTTGTTTATTGTTTAATAAGGACAGTGTGTCCTTGCATACTAATCCTTTTATAACCAAGGTGGTGAAGGAGTTGTCCCTTAAATCAGTCTATTCATTTGTTCACTTTTTTCCTTTCTCCACAATCTGCCAGTGAGTAGGTGCTGTACTAATTGGATGTGCACAAACAACTCGGACTTTATTTGGATAAGACTAAGGCTTTTCATAAACCTGATCAGCTTTGTTTCCTTTCGTCCTTGGTCCTTAGGATTGGTCCAAGGAAACTATTTCCTCTTGGATTTCTAAGGCCATTTGTTTTGTTCTTTTTATGGCAAGAGTCTGCCTTCTGTTAAGGCTCATTCTGCTACAGCTGTGGCTTCTTCTGGTGCTTTTTTCAAGGGTTTACATGCTAACTCTTCTTGAGGCAGCTACCTGGACTTCTGTGCATACGTTTACCAAGCACTACAAGTTAGATGGGATTTCATGAACTAGAGCTGGTTTTGCTAGGGCCATCCTTCATGGCTTCCTAGAGAGTTCTGCTGGTCCTTCCTACTCCCTCTCTTCCTGAGCTTTGGCACTCTCCCTATTGTAATGAGTATTCCAACAGTGAAATGGAAAGAAATACAGTTGTGCACAATCTTTCCATAATGGTAGATGTCCTCCTCTTCACTGTTACAGCATTCACTCCTTCCCTTCACACCCTGGTCCATTTCTCATACGTGTGACGCACAGCGTACCTGAAAGCAACTTTGAAGGCTTTGGTGTACTGGCTGGATGTCGGGCAGGGATCCCTATAGTAATGAATACTGCAACAGTGAGGGGAAGGACCTCTACTATTAGGGTAGTTTTCTACAACTGTATTATCTTTTCGCCTAATCTCTGAGCAGACAACTTCCTCTGTTTTGAGAGTGCCAAGTCTTCTGACTTTGGGAAAGTGGATGTCCTGTGTTTTCCTTGGAGGGGAATGTTTCTTTGTACCTTGCCTCCCCTTTCTCTGCTGCCAGGAGTTCTGCTAAAGATCAAGCAGGATTCTCCCAAATATTGTTGGTGACTCCCTTTGGCCCAGACAGCACAAGTTCCCCCTTTTTATCTGGCCAGGGGCAATCACCACACATTACCTCACCAGGTGGATCTTCCCCCCACAAGATGAAGGATCTCCTATCCATCCCCACCTGTATATTTTTCAATTGAACTCTGTGGGTGATGGGGTTTTCACTCCCTTCAGGCACCTCTTTTTTTCTGAGGTTTTGCAGCAGATCAGGAAACCTACTACCAGAAAATCGTATATCTAAGTGGAAATGATTTTTCTATTTGCCTCTCACCTTTGGTACTCTTATCTATGTGAATTGCTCAATGCTGGCTTGGCCTATTCTTCAGTTAATCCATTTGTCAGCCATTTCTGCCTTTAAAGCCTTCTTTGGCTTCTAGATTTGAGGCCAAACATTTCCTTAAAGGTGTCCTTCATACCAGGCCCCACAAGAATGCCTATTCCTCCTTCTTGGGACCTTAATTGTTTTGAAAAAACTGACTCTGGTTACTTTTCAGCTTGTTGTTTCTGCTTCTCTGAAATATTGCACTTGGAAGACTCTCCTATTATTGGTTCTTACTTCTGCCAAGAGTATATTTGAACTTCTGGGCTTTGGGGGGGGGGGGTTCCTTTTATTTTTTTATTTTTTTTAATTCTTCATAGAGACTGGATGCTTTTTCAGATTAATCCTTTTATGGCTAAGGTGGTTAATGAATTGTCCCTTTGTTTGACATTTGATTACCGGGAAATTCCAAATGAGTAGAAGCCCATTTTCAGTAGAGCCGCAGGGAGAAAAGCTCCAAATTAATACAAAACATTTTAACAAACATTATACAGTCTTCAAAAATAAAACAAAAACATCTGTAATTGAAATAATTATAATAAATTAGACATAATATAAAAACACTGGTTAAGAATCGATACAGGGTATATGATGATCCATTTATTATTTGGAGAAATTTTAGACAGTTTGCATTAGACTAACCTACCTTTAATTTCTCTATGAACAGGAACTATAATATGAAGTGAGGGAATAACAGGCTTGTGGTATATTTAGAAAGTAAGATAGAATTAAGTAGCAGTAAGGAAGTAAGTGAAAAAGGGTGAGTAAGGAGGTATAAGGAATTAAAAGGTACTTGTTCACATTTAGGGATATAGTTTATCTAGTTTTGAGCAAGAAGAAACTGATTTTTAGCTAGACTTTTCAGAATGGTTTTGAAAGATGGGAGGGAGTGTACAGACGTGATGGATAACAGGTAAGGAGTTCCATGCATTAGCAACCTTGCACAAGTACAACCAAAGGCCAGCAGATTTTCTAGGTCTGTAGACAGTAGTTTTTGGTCACTGGATTGCAATGACCAACTCAAAACATAGTTGTGTAGAATTTTTTTTTAGTGCTGGACAGGAAGATGGATGCTGAATAATTTTGTACTTGGTAAGAAGTTGTGTATATGTTAATTGATGCAACAGTTCTAACAAATTTAGGCTTTTCAGTGCTATACAGTGGTGGGTTCTGAAAGGGCTATGTGCTGCAAATTTAACAACTTTGTTATAGCATTGTTGGAGTTTTAATTTTTGTTAAGCTTGGAGTTTACTAAGAATGGGAGCACCATAAAGAAGAGTAGGGAGGAGATGGGTAGTGGTGAGTGTAGTTTTAGAATGGGAGCACCATAAAGAAGAGCGGGGAGGAGAGGAGTAGTGGTGAGTGTAGTTTTAGAATGGGAGCACCATAAAGAAGAGCGGGGAGGAGAGGAGTAGTGGTGAGTGTAGTTTTAGAATGGGAGCACCATAAAGAAGAGCGGGGAGGAGAGGAGTAGTGGTGAGTGTAGTTTTAGAATGGGAGCACCATAAAGAAGAGCAGGGAGGAGGAGTAGTGGTGAGTGTAGTTTTAGAATGGGAGCACCATAAAGAAGAGCAGGGAGGAGGAGTAGTGGTGAGTGTAGTTTTAGAATGGGAGCACCATAAAGAAGAGCAGGGAGGAGGAGTAGTGGTGAGTGTAGTTTTAGAATGGGAGCACCATAAAGAAGAGCAGGAGGAGGAGTAGTGGTGAGTGTAGTTTTAGAATGGGAGCACCATAAAGAAGAGCAGGGAGGAGGAGTAGTGGTGAGTGTAGTTTTAGAATGGGAGCACCATAAAGAAGAGCAGGGAGGAGTAGTAGTGGTGAGTGTAGTTTTAGAATGGGAGCACCATAAAGAAGAGCAGGGAGGAGAGGAGTAGTGGTGAGTGTAGTTTTAGTTGTCCACGAGAACGTTTTTGGCTCGGTAAAGCATTCCTAGTTTGAGTTTTTCTTGTGCAGTTTTGTGTATGCGGGTTAAATGTTAGATTACCATCCACTATCAACCCTAATAGTTTGCTATTAGAAGTGACTTCATTGATTGTATTATCAAGAGAAAAAACTTTAAATTTTGTTTTTTCATGAGAGAGGGATTTGGGTAAAAAATTTTTAAAAGTTGTGAGCTACAAAGGCATGTTTTAGTAGCTGTTGAAGCTTCCTGATTATTTTTTTGGATGAATATCATGTTGTCAGATGTGCAAATGAGTGGAATCATCTGTGTATTGTATTAGGGTGGCTTGTGTTGAAGTATAGAGGGTGTTGGTGAAAATGTTAGAGGAAGGGGACCAAGGATAGAGCCTTGTGGTACAATGATGGTGACTGGGAGGTAAGGAGAGTATGTGGAATGCCATTTTACTGACTGACACCTATTGGACAGGTAGCTTTTGAACCACAAGGCTGGGCTGAGAGAGACCTAGTGAGAACTGAAGTAGGAGTTTGCTGTGGCAAGCTGTGTCGAAAGGTTTAGACAAGTCTAGAAATAAGGAAGGGACTAGTTTGCTATTATCTCTAGCTTTATTGACAGTGTCTGCATAGGTTAGAAGGGCAGTGTTAGTACTATGGGAAGGATGGAAGCTATGTTGTGTAGGGGATAGGAGTTCTTCCTGCAGGAGGTAGTCCAGAAACATTTTTCAAGTACTTTGGTGAGGGGAGAGAATACTTCTACAGGTCTAAGTTATTGTTTGTGAAATGTCCTCCTTTTTGCGGAGTAGTGATGTGACTTTTTCCACAGAGAAGGAATGTGGGATTCCTGGATAGACCTATTTCCAAGGACTGAGATAGGATAGGCAATGCTATTGGATGCTATTTTTAGTTATTCTCTTGGAAGGTCATCAGCTGAAGAAGAATGTGGTTTTATTTGTTTGAGTAGTTTTATATAGGATGTGAGCACAGGTTTGAAGGTGAAAGTGGGTGTGGTGATGTTGGCTGCTGGGCAGGGGAAGGGATTAGATGTTGAAGAATCCTAAGTAAGAGATATGTTATACTATCTATAATAAGAGATGAACTGTATTGCAGTTTCAAGTGGCGAGTTATCTGTAGAGGGGTTTGGGTTGAATTTTTGGATGGTATGTATGATTTCTTTAATGATGTCCAAAAGTTTTTTAGGGTTGTTTACTATTCTGAAAATTATTATAGTATAGTTTCAATTATATCTATTTACTTGCCGTCCTTTTTTCCTTCTCTGCAGTCTCCTGGTGAGAAGGTTCTTCACTCCTTGGATAATCATAGACAGCAAAGGCACAGGACAACACGAAGGCTATTCGTAAGTCTGAGCAACTTTGTGTCTTTTCATCCTAGGACATTGGGATTAGCTGTTTCTAAGCAAATCATCTCCTCCTGGATTTTTAAAGCCATTTCCTTTTGTTTTTTCCATTGCAGATGTCTTTTTCCTCTTTTGGTAAGGTTCATTCTGTTGGGGAGGTTGCATCTTCTGATGCTTTTTTCAAAGGTTTAGACACCAATTCCATCCTTGAGGATGCTGCTTGGTCCTCTGTTCATACTTTTAACAAACATAAGTTGGATGTCGTTTTCAGGGCCAGAGCTGTTTTTGCTAGGGCCATCCTGCATGAGTTTGTAGAGGACTGTTCACAGCTTTCCTCCTCCAAGCCTGTTTCTTACAGTATTCTACTCTCCCTTCAGTTAAGAATACTGCAACACTGAGATGGAAGGATATAGTACAGTTGTGTAAAATTTCACCATAGCAGTAGATGTCCTTTTCATTGTTTCAGTATATGGTCCCTCCCTCCTTTGCCCCTCTGTTTCATGCCCCTGCTTCCTTTTCTCCTGGTTGAGGGACCCTTACGGGTTATTTTCTTTAGTCATTTTCCCTCTAGAGGTGTGTGTTCTCCTTTGTCCGAGACAGGGTCTTGGTTCTCTTAAGGCAATTCAGTCTAGGTTATTGCCAGTACATCACATTTATGCCTTGCGAGGGAAACATACGTGTGACATACAGCGCCTATATGATCCAAGGGCTTTAATATGAAGGACATCTACTGTTCAAGTATACTTGACACAACTGTAACTGGTGGTTTTATTTACTATAAATAGATTCAACTAAATGAATAACCTGTTAATTTTGTTAAAAGGATACACTTTCTTTTTTCTAACCTAATTTTCAGATGAAAAATTGTATACTTCAGTACTTGATACATTGTTCATTGAATCTTAAAATTTACTTTGGAATCCAATTGTGATTTCAAAAAGAAAAAAAGTCACTACTGTACAGTTATTTCTTCCTCTTAAGGGAATACTTGGTATTCAAAAATTGCATAATTTCATGCAAATTAAGCTTTGCATGCAAACAAGACAATTATCGAATATAAAATTAACAAATTAGCATGTTTTGTTGTATGTAGTTCATCTTGTCAAATGTATTTCAAAAGCTGGATTATTCCCACTAAGATTAATTCTAGAGCAACCAGAAATTGTAATAGGGAAACTGATTTTGCATATAAACAAGGAAAACAGATGCTGAAAGTTATTTTTTAGCTCCACTTCTAAATGTAGAAACATTTGGGAAAAAGTAATGATTAGATTAGTACAGTGCAGACCTAGAGCAGCTCGGCATATAACACTAGACGTAACATTTATGGGCTCATTGCTTTAGTATTCACAAGGATGTTAGTCCTCAGCCATATTCTTCAGTAGTTGCCCCCCCCCCCCTCCTCCCAACATGCAAGACTACATTCTTAAGCCCATGATGTTACAGGAAAGATCAGAGAGAGAGTGAGAGTACAGGTAGCAGCCCCCCCCCGGTGCTATGGAAAAGTTAAGCACAGCACCAGAACTGCCCTGGTGGCAGGCTAAGCAAGGCAAAATAATAAAATCTACAGTAGAAAACTAATGTTCCTTACCACTTCCTACTATTCTACTCCCATATTTTTATTACACCATGCTATTCCCCTTCAATATCTCCTGACTACCTTGATTTTTGTTGTCTTCTTGTATCACCTTTCACATAACATGGTCTGAATGGAGAGAGAGAGAGAGAAGTCAGCAAGCAAAGGAGACTTATTGCTGAAATTGAATTCCTCCTCAAATCTTGGCAAGTACCTTCAGGAGGTGGACCCTGTTCACAAAGTCTCACCAAGACAACACTGATGTATACACTGCATATAGCATATGTCATGGAAAGAAGTAGGTCAAAAATTAAAGATAGCTGAGGGGCGTGGCCAAGGATGAACACAGGATAGCAGCAGATTTCTTCAGCTCCACCAATTTCATTACATTGACAGGAATTAATTACTTAAAAAATTAATTCTTGAAGTAATTTTCTTTCTAAATATGTTTGTTTTATATAGTTCTTGAACTATATCTAAAAAAGAAAGGAAATCTTAATAATATTCCTGTCAGAAATTACTTTGGAAATTTTCCTGTCAGTTTATCAGTCTGAAATGAGTTCCAGTAAGACAAATTCTCAAGACTCCAGCATCAAGAAAGAACTTCAGTCTCTGATAATTATAGTCCAGCAACTTACTGCTAAGATGGATAAAATGGATACTAAAATAGACACTTTCATAGAAAAAACTACAAAACAAATAGACTTGTTACATATGGACCTGCAACAACAGAAGATCCAGATGACAGGCATAGAAGAAGTTGTGAATGACATGGAAAATAAAATACAAGAACAGGAAATCAACATTGAGTTTCTGCTGAAACAAAATACACATTTACAAACAAAGCTGGATGATCTGGAAAATAGATCTAGGCAATAACATTAGGATTTTGGACTGCCAGAAAATATTGAAGGTAACAATATTACTTCTTTTTAACAACATGGCTCCCTAAAACTTTAGATTTACCAGAAGCATTCTCTTTTGGTATCGAAAGAGCACATAGATCTATAGCTAATACTAACTCTAACAAAAACTATCCTAGATCAGTTATAGTTAGATTTCTATCATCTTTTGATAAAGAGATGGTTCTTAAATCTGCTTGGGCTAAAGCTCCTGTTAAGTTTAATGAGACAACTGTGCGTTTTGACAATGACTATTCTTCCATGGTAATTGCTAAAAGAAAAGTTTTTCTGCCACTAATAAGGGAGCTTAAAAAAGCACAGTTTAAAACATACCTTCTGTTTCCTGCCAAGCTTAAATCTTCCTTCCTGATGGTCCTAAGGTCTTCGATGATTTAGACTCTGCTTTACTGTTTGTCAAAGAAAAAGGATTTTGGATAAAATAGAAGAAATGGAATGGGCTAGTTCTTCATTAAAGAGATTGGCAACTGAAGCTTCCTGGAAGACTTCAGAGAAGAAGAAGAGACTAAAAACAAATGATTTGTTATATGTTTTTTCTCTCTCATCATTTTAGTTCATTATTAATCTTTTGAATATAGTTCCTGCATTTCCAGAAAGCCACAAATATTTTGGAAAGATTTAATCAAAGTTATTCTCTATGTGCAAAGAAATGTTTTGTTTCATAGCCAGTCAAAATGCCTGAGGATTTAATGGCAGGCTGTGACTCGATTTGTTTTCTTTCTGAAAAAAGTAAGGTTAGTAATTTGATACATTTTTATCTTTACCTTTTTTTCCTTCTTCTTTTATTATTTTCTTTGTTTAAACAATGACATTCTATTTAGATTATGTAGTGGGTAAAGGGTGGGGGGGCAGGGAGAGAACAGTAATGAAAATATCATTAATAGAATAATAACATATTTATTTCTTGTAAAAGTTTATAAGTTCTTCAAATGCTATTTCTAATTATACTTTCTTGATTATACTGCTTATGCTTGTTTGTAAATAATCTGTCATGCTTTAACTAATAATAATCAGAACTAAATAAGAGTAAATAATGTTTTATTTTTAGCTCTATTAATATAAACAGTAAGTAACATTCCATTGTATATACTTCTTACAGCTTTCTCTTACATTTTTTTATTTCTGCTTCACTCCCTTTTATTTTCTACTCTCTTTTTCTTTTCTTTATTAATATATAGAAATGCTTTAGACTGTGTGGGCACAGTGAATAATAGGATTTGTATGAAAATTGAGTTGGGAGAAGAATGCTGAGTTTTATTGCTTGTTGGTAATTTTGAGTTTAATTTCACTTGCATAGAGGCTGTGATGATCTGTGGAATACATTGTGGAGGTTCTGTCATGTTTAGATGCATTTACACTGCTAAATGAATGTTTGTCACTAGTTTTTAATAAGTTTCCATAAAATGTTAAGAGAGACAATCTGGGATGTGGGCTGTCTTATGCACAATGTCCTTGAGTTACCTCAGAATCTTCAAATCACAGAATTCTCACAGAGAAACTGAAAGCAGTTAGTATAAATATTGACAAGGTTATCACACTGACACACCACAGATTCAGGAAAAATACTCTGTTCATAAAATATGTCAGTTATAATGAGATTAAATGATGTAGTTTCTTGTAGTAAGTAAATGTCTTATTTTAAAAGGCATAAAAACTGAAACATTTATTTAAATGTTTTGAAAATCTACTTAACAGCAGCATAATAATCTGTGTTAAAAATTTGTGTTCCAAACATATACTTTACTATAACTCATTTAATTCATCTGATTGACAAACATAAATAATCTTATAACTCTATTCTGGAAGAAATGTCATGTGATATATTTTAAAGCAGTAGGTTAGCATGATTGTAAAATCTGGTTACCAATATGTGTTTGCTGTGCATTATTTTGTATAAAGCAGACAGATTTATTCTAGGGACAGCAAGTAGGATAGTGCTCTACTAACACACAACTCAGTGAGATCAGATATATATATATATATATGTGTGTGTGTGTGTGTGTGTGTGTGTGTGAGTGTGATGGCTTTTTTTTCTGAGAATCTGCATAACTATCCAATATGATTTATAATAATTTCTATGAATACAATATTTTACTCTATTGACAAAATAAATGTTTGCCACAAGTTTTAATAAGTTTCCCGCCAAAAATGTTAAGGGAGACAATCTGGGATGTGGGCTGTCTCATGCATAGTGTCCATGAGTTTCCTCAGAAGCTTCACTCACAGAATTTTCACAGAGAAACTGAAAGCAGTTAGTATAAACATTGACAAGGTTATCACACTGACACACCACAGATTCAGGAAAAATACTCTATTCATAAAATATGTCAGTTATGATGAGTTTGGATGATGTAGTTTCTTGTAGCAAGTAAATATCTTATTTTAGAAGGCATAGAAAATGAAACATTTATTTAAATGTTTTTGAAAATCTACTTAACAGTAGCATAATAATCTGTGTTAAAAACTTGTGTCCTAAACATATACTTTACTATAACTCATTTAATTCATCTGATTGGCAAGCATAAATAATCTTATAACTCTATTCTGGAAGAAATGTCATGTGATATATTTTAAAGCAGTAGGTTAGCATGATTGTAAAATCTGGTTACTAATATGTGTTTGCTGTGCATTATTTTGTATAAAGCAGACAGATTTATTCTAGGGACAGCAAGTAGGATAGTGCTCTACTAACACACAACTCAGTGAGATCATATATATATATGTGTGTGTGTGTATGTATGTATATATGTGTATGTGTATGTGTATATGTATGTGTGTGTGTGTGTGTGTGGGTATGTGTGTGTGTGTGTGTGTGTGTGTGTGTGTGTGTGTGTGTGTGTGTGTGTGTGGGTATGTGTGTGTGTGTGTGGGTATGTGTGTGTGTGGGTATGTGTGTGGGTATGTGTGTGTGTGTGGGTATGTGTGTGTGTGTGTATATGTGTGTGTGTATATGTATGTGTGTGTGTCTGTGTTTGTGTGTGATGGCTTTTTTTTTAGGTAATAAAGGTGTTTCTGAGAATATGCATAACTATGCAATATGATTTATAATAATTTTTATGAATACAATATTTTACTCTATTGACAATAATGAGTTTAAGTAAATGCTCATATACAAACAATTCAAGATTTTTTGGAAGCTGTTGATAGAATTCACATGACAGAAAATAGATGCATCTTAATGCATGTAATGTCTGAATCATATTAGCCAAAGTTTTGATTTAAATGAATGTTAGAACATAATTTTCTCTCCTCTTGATTTCTAACATTAAGATTATTTGAATGCTATTAGAATACAAGTGTTATATATTACATAGATCTATATAATAGTATGAACAGTTTTAAAAAAAAAAAAAAAAGTTTATTTTAGTTTATATGATGCTGTTTTACCAAATGTGTAGTTTTGTCTTGATAGATAATTGAATTGAAAACTGTTAACCTCAGTTAAATATAACTAGTATTAAATTGATAAGGTGGTAGCTGAGGTACTGCTGCTTAGGGTAGGGGTTAACTTGAGTAGTAAATACTGCTCTAAGTTGGAGTTTTCAACTCCAGGCGGGATGCAAGGTTTAATCCTTACATTATTTTCACTTGTTCATTGTTATATGTATATAGTTTTGACATCCACAATATATTTTGTACACTCATTGTCACTACAAACAAAATTGAATCCTATACAAAATCCCATAAGAGATTTAATAAATACAGCTATATTTAAAGGTACACCTAAAAGAGATGTAACATTATTTATCTTGTTATTTGTTATTTCGATCATAAGATTCTTGAGTTTTAAAAATGCCAAATGACATCTTTAAAAGGAATTTCTTTAAACATTAATGGATTGAATAATCCGTGTAAAAGGGCAAGCCTAATAAGATACATTAATCTACACAAGGCCAATCTAGTCTTCCTGCAAGAAACCCATCTCTTGAAAAAGATATTGATAAACTAGCCACTAATAAGTATACAGTATTGGTTAGTTCAGAGCACACTCAGAAAAAAGAGGAGTGGCTATTGTATGGAATAAAAGTATGCCCATTCCTAAAACCATTAAGTCTTATCAGGATGACAAAGGAATGTTTTGTATGGTTACAATACAAATTAATGGGAAGACTTACACTTTAATTAATGTATACTGGATACCTGGAATTGGTATTAATACAGTGAAACATCATATTGATAAGATCATATCATTCTCTGTAGGGGATATTATTTTAGCTGGTGATTTTAATTGTATACTACATGAAAGTGATACTACCACTATAAAAAAAAGAAGAATTACATCTAATGCAAAACATTTAAATGATTTTACTAATTCTTATCATTTGAATGATATTAATAATCAGATAGAGTCAAAATCATTACCATACACCTTTTTTCTAACAGATACAAAACTTATTCAAAAATAGATAGGGTCTTTATTTCTAACCAGATGGTAACAGATTTAATTAATTCCAAAATCATTTCATGTCCTATATCTGATCATAACTCAATTGTTTTTGAATTCATGATGAAAAATACTCATAATGTTCAGATCAAAAGGATACCAGCATACTTAACTCAGCTAAAAGACTATAAAGAATATATACTTTCAGAAGTACAACATTTTCTAGACATAAATAATACTCCTGAAGTCTCCATTGTCTATGTTTGGGATGCCTTAAAATCATATCTGTATGGACAAAGTATCAGATGGTATAATAACAAAAGGAAATCTTGGGATAAGGAATTGTTAGATATTCAAAGTAAACTAGACTCTTATAAACATAAAATAAAGAAAATATTATGGACAAGAAAGTTATTGAAGAAATAAACAAACTAAATGAGAAATACAAAGAAATTTTGACTCATAAAGTTAAAATAACTTTAGAGAAATACAAGTTTTGTCTTATTCAATAAGCCCCAAATACTTACATAGACTTAAAAATAAAACAAAAGATTGAATAAACAAAACCATATCAAAGAAATCTTTTCTCTAAGGAAAAAGAAGAATGTTTCTAGTATACCAGAAATACTGGATGAATTTAGAAATCACTTTCACAAGATTAACCATAACAATATTAACATGGAACCTAAAGATAAAATAAAGGAGTTTATAACCACAAACATGAATAAAAGCTTAATAAACAACAGATTAAACTATTGGACAAGAGTATTTCATATACAGAAGTTATTACACAAATAAATAAGCTTAAATCAAACAAAGCACCGGGTAATGATGGTATTATACCAGAGATATATAAAATCCTTTCTAAAACTACATATTCATTAATACATAAGGTTTTTATTCTGGCCCAAACTGAGTTAATAACCCCATCTTGGCAATATACATTTATTTCACCAATTTTAAAACCTAATAAAGATCCAACTAGATGTTCTTCATATCGACCCATCTCATTACTTAATGTTGATTATAAAATGTTTGAGTATTTTTGCTGATAGATTGAAGACCATTATCCCCGGCATTATAGACATAGATCAGACGGGCTTCATTGTAAATAGAAATACTTTTGATAATATAAGAAGAACTTTAACATTAATTGATTTTGCAAATAGGAAAAAGAAAGATGTAACACTTATTAGTCTTGATATAGGTTCAGCATTTGATTCAGTAAGTTGGGACTATCTGTTTACCTTACTGAAATGCACAAATTTCTCTGATGCATTTGTAAATTTAATTGAGCATTTATACAAAGGAACGCTTAGCTTATATTAAGGTAGGAACATATGTTTCACAAAAAATACCCATTCTTAAAGGTACAAAGCAAGGATGTCCACTTTCTCCACTTTAGTAATGGAGCCTTGGGCTAATTTGATTAGAAACAGTACTGACATAGAGGGTTTTGAAATAGAAGAAAATACAACATCAAAAATTTCAACTTTTTGCAGATGATGTTCTAATTACATCAGCAGGATCTAATTCTTCTATGCAGTCTTTATTTGATAAAATGATGAATTTTAAAAGTATTTCTGGTTTAATATTCAATGAAGAAAAAACTAAAATACTACCTATATATACACAAAAAAATACTCTCAGTGATTTTACTAAATATGTACCCAACTCAGGTCAGATAACTTATTTAGGTATAATACTATCTAAAGATATTAAATCTATTATATATAATAACTATAATACCTGTTTTCTTAATATACAAAATCTTTTTAATACCTGGAATAATATGTTTTTACTATGGAGGAGAGACTTACAATTATTAAAATGATAATATTCCCCAAGATTTTATACTTAATACAATCAATAATACTTTCACCTACAAAAAAAACTATCAAGAAACTGAATACACTAATGTTAAATTTCTTATGGGCACCTAATAGACCTAGGATTGCATTAAAGAAACATACTAATAGCTGGTCTCAAGGGGGTATTTCTTTTCCAGACTTTAATTTATATATTATCTCTTCTATTATAAAAGTTATTACTTTATTAATAGATCGGTCATATGCAAAATGGAAAGATTATTGGGAGCTAATTAGTATGCACTTCATGAAAATCTCCTTAACACATAAAAATATGATTATAAATAACTCCATGTTGTGGTTGCTAAAGGAATTTTGTACTTCACCTATTACACCTAAACATATGGTCTGTTACCCATTAAATATTATTATTAGTTATCGTAACTTTATATTCATGCACCCTAAGTATAGGGAATGGAATTTTATTGTATTCCTATAATTTATACTCTGGGTATGCTTATGTCATCTACTTCTGAAGGAGCTCATTTAGCTATAGATAATAATCTAAAGTACTGCTATCAGCTGATATCTGATAATAAAGTTAAAAATCTAGATTTCTTAAAACAAGAATTTGATCTAAGAGAAACTTGCTGGTTAGAGGTTCAGATCTTTAGACAACATCTCATTGATAGAATAGATCTAATGTCTATAACAGTTAAAGAATCTATTCCAAAACTGATTGATTACTTGATAATAAATTTACAGCATAAAGTTTCTGATAAAGGTAAACTTTCATATATACATAAAATTATCAGACAAGAAACTTTTACAATGTAGATTCATACTGGAATTATTTCACCTCTATTAATGGGGACCCACCAACTCAACAAGATAAACAATATATATTGGAATCTGCTTATAGAACTACATCTTCCATTGTCTGGAGACTTTATACATGGAAATTTTTACATAGATCTTTTATACACCTTTGATGATGAATAAAATTAATAATAAAGATAATCTATGTAAGAGATGTAATGTAGAAATTAATGCCGACTGGGCTCATATGTTTTATGACTGTATGAAGTTGAAAGAATACTGGAAGTCAATTAATGAATTTTTGCAGGCTCTTTTTACAGATAATTTCATTATTTCTAAGTCTCTTATATTATTCAACACACCTGTACCTCAATGTGTTAAAAGATTAAGCTTCCCTTGTTATGGTCTATCCTAGCAGTGGCTAGGAAAATAATAACTAGAAATTGGATTTCAGATACACCTCCTTCGTTCAATGAATTTAAAATGTTATGAATATAATGTGTCATATGGAAATAAGCACAATTAGAATGAGAACAACTAGAAAAACATCACATTTTATTATATGGGATAATTTACAAAATTTGTTAAAAAAATTCTAATTTCAATAGCACAGTATTTTAGTTTAATTGATCTGATTGTAGTGGATGTCTTTGTAAATACTTTAGTTGTTTTGTTGAATATTATAATAATACCTATTTTTAATTATTTGTATAAAATTGTTATGATATTTCTCTTATATGTTAAAACAATAAATTTGTTTAAAAAAAAAAAAAAAAAAATTAAAGATAGCTGGGTGCACAAGACCAGGATAAAAAAGTGCCTAATCTTGTAGGTGCACTGCTGCCAGGACTGGAAAAAAATGACTGAAGAATCCTCAAAATACAGAAACATTCCTACAATGGGCCCAGGGGTAGGATCCACCCCTGTTGTAAAGTAAGCATCAGTCCACAAAAACTGATGGGTCGAAGAGCCATAAAGACAGAGTGTACTACTGAGGATAAGAAAGAAAACTTTACAATACAAAAAATAAGAAGACAGAGGAAAAGGAGATTAGTAACAGAGAAGTTAAAGAAATAGAAACTGAGGTTATGGAGTACCTGTGAAGTGCAGGATTCAGTGTAGAAAATCTAATTCAGAAAGCACCACAACAGGATAAGAACAATGGATATCCAAATTAAGGGGAAACCAGTGGAAAGGGAAGCAATTGGTTAGGTGCCATATGAAGATATTTTGGAGCAGGGAAGGATCAGGAACTTGTGTAAACTATGACACAGTCAATGCTGAGGAGTGATAGGCCAGTGAGTTCCCATATGACACAGCAATGGATGGCACAGGATGAAATGGAAGAGAATGTGTCGCAGGAAGATGCTGTAGAACTTTCTACAGAATGTCCGCAGGAAATGGGAAAACAAGGGATGTGCTGTCAGTTTAGAAGAAAATGAGCTAAGAGAAGAATTGCTTGATTTAAAAGACACTGATAGACATATTAAGATCAGTGAAAGAAATAGACTGCAAAGTTCAATAAAACCCAAAAAGTTAGAAGTTTGATAAAACAATGAACATAGTAATTAGGACTGTCCATAGAGATCCATGCGATATATAACAGAAGTAAACAGGATACATTACTGTGCAGCTAAATTAATAACTGATAAAGTTTTTCCACAAGAACACAGGGTAGTGAGGGAAAGGAAGGGGAGTAATTGAATACCATCATGGAAATATCGAATAGAAAAAACTATAAAGCAGTTAAGACAAGAAGTGTTACTGTTAGACTATAGAAAGGGAATAGATAAACAAAAATACTAAGAATGATAGATGTGATAAAAGCAATGCACAGTATCAGAACAGGCCAGGATCTATCATGCACTATTGCACATAAACTAAAAATCGCAGTACAGGCAGAAAACCTTAAAAGATAAGCAGATTCATATAAAAAAAAAGTACATAATAAACAATTTATTGATGACCCCAAAAAGTTTTATTGAGAATTGGGAAACAAGGTGAAAGGAACTGAAAGACCACCAAAAAAAAAAAAAAAAGAAATAGCTGCATTTCGGAGAAGTATTTATGAAGATCTTGTGGAATGTAACAAAGATGTTAAATGGATGTGTAAAAAAAAAAAAAGTTTAAAGGTACAGGATATGAAATGGAATGAAGTAACAGCCAGAGAGCTTGAAACCAAGTTAAGAAAAGCCTCTAATTGGAAAACCCCAGGCCCAGATGCAGTAACTAACTTCTGGTTAAAAGTATTAACATCTTTGTATGAAGATTTAGCCATGAGTAAGAACCATCTATATGTGCACCCCAAACAGACACCAACCTGGCTAACAACAGGAAAAGCAATGCTCGTACTTGAGTGAAACCTGCAAGCTACCCTAAGAATTATAGACCAATAATTTGCCTTCTGACATATAAACTATACACTGGAATTTATGCCGACAGAAGTTAGTCATTTAGAAGAAAACTCAATTATGGCAGTAGACCAAAAAGGCAATAAGAGTCGTATGGAACAAGGGATCATCTGTCATAGTGGAGAATTGTAAAAAGGGGAAGAATCAAAGTATGGCATGGACTACAAAAAAAAATGATAGTATCCCACATTCATGGATAAGAGTGCTTAAAAATGTGTAAGATGCACCCTACACTGATCGACTATATTACAGTGACCATGAAACAGTGGCAGACCACTTTGCAATTAAGCCATGATAAAGGAAGAATTATTATTCCAGGGATAAAACCTCAAAGGAGGATATTCCAGGGTGAGACTGTAATCTGCTGCTATTCTGTCTTGCCCTTAACCCATTAAATTGGCTAACAGTTTAGGCCATGGTTATATTTTGGCTCTTACAAAACAACAAAGTGTTAAGACTTCACATATTTTTGTCTGTTTAAAACTGTACCGCTTATCAGATGAGGAATTGAAAGCACAACTGCAAGTTGTCAAAACTTTTTCAGTTGATATAAGAATGTCATTTGGTCTTGATAAATGTTCAAAAGCAAACTTTAAAGCAGGAAACTGCAGCACCAAGAAAACATCAGTTTGGGACAAGAACATGATCTAAAAGAATTGATCCTTCATCAATTCCCAAATATTTATACACTCCCTCTTGCTCAACAATAAAACACAAACAAATGTGAATAAATCTTAGTAAGGAATATTTTAGAAGACTTTAATCCTGAAAACAGCATTGACCTATAGGAACAAAATTCAAGCTATAAACCAATTTGTTCTTCTTGTCCTAACTTAGTTTGAGTGAGTGACTGGCTACAAAACGTGTTGGAAAGATTAGAAAAGAAAACAAGAAGGATGCTTAATGCTCACCAAATGATTTATAAAAATCTGTGTAAACAGATTATATATTCCCTGTTCTGAACGACGTATGGGTCTCCTTGAAATTGATTACATGTATAGATCTGCAATTATGGGACTGTACACATCTGCTGACCTCAAGACCCAAAAGCAGTAACTTTTGAAACATGAAGAGGATAAAGCTAAGATGACTTCCTGTTTAGCCTAGCAGAAGCATATAGTTGTCAAACAGGAAAGGAAATCAAACCAGAAATAGATAAAAATCAGGCAGCAACTGAATGTGCCAAAAAAAAAAAAACACAAGGTGAAGGATCAGATGTAGAAAATGGATAAATGTAGTTGCAAGTATAGAAAATATCTGGAAGAACCTCATGTTGATCTGGATTGAATGCAGGAATGGTTAAGGAAAGGTGAATTCAAACCATGAGAGGAAAGGTGAATATTGGTGGCCCACGATAGTGGACTATGTGCATGTTGGTTTACAAAGTCTACTGAACATTTTTTTTTTTTAATTTAATATTTGTTTACCAGGAAAGTCTGATTATTGGAACAAAGCCAATTTTCACGGAGGCCCGGGGGAGAAACTCTCCAGATGCTTGTCTTTGTAATGGGGGAGAAAACCCACATGGACACAGGGAGGACATGCAGACTCCGCACAGAAGGCACCCCAACTGAGAATATAACCAGAGAACCTCTTGCTGTGAGGTTACAATGCTACTGCTGCACCACTGTGCTGTCCTGTGGGAGAAACTGACAAATCTAGGTTTTGTAAAACAGAATTGGAAACAAGTCGCATACCTCATTTCTGGTTGACATATCAATGGTAGCAAGACTGTTGCACTGGGGATTGTGCAAACATTATGGCATGAAGTGGGTGAAAAATACTGGAAACATGAACCACAAAGCATTATAGAAAATTATGTCTACATTAGTTGGGATCACCCATTCCCAACAGTTCAAAAGATAGATGTGAGAAAACCAGATATAGTGGATGTGAGAACCAGATATAGTGGTCCATGAAAAGAGGACAAAAGTAGCATTGATCATTGAAATTGCCACACCCAGTGACTACAGTGTCTTGAGTACAGAGAGATGCAATGTCATAAAATATCAGGATTTGCAGGCAGAAACGAGAGCAATGTGGAAGAAAGATAACCAGACCATTCCAACAGTAATAGGAGCAACAGGTCTTATAAAAAAGAATCTACAATCTTATTTATATAAGTTACCAATACATATAACCCTATACAAATTGCAGGAGTCGTCATTACTGGGCGCATAGCGGGTGCTGCAACGAGCACTTTTGGCTGACCTCAAAGATTGAAACAATACTAAATTTCATGAACTTTTATTAGTTTGACTTGGGAATGAGGTCTATTCCTGTCATGGTATTAGAAACCCAAAGGATTTGGCGAAATTAAAAAAGGGAGGTACCCATCTATACATCTCTCTACACAGCACAAACCAAATATTGACGTTATAGCCTCTCTTTACAACAATTAATCTCTCTCAACCTTAATCTCACTCTGCATATCTACTTTTCATCTATTTTCCACTTCTGCCACATTCACTGTAGGATATGACCACTTGATGTGCTGCCATTTCTACCTACATCCCCTTGTGTTGTCCGTTTTCTCTTAGTTCCTCTTGCACTCTGCTGTATGAACTATCACTTCTAGTAACATGTTACTTAAACGCACTCTTTTTCCTCTCAGACTTCAAAGCATGCTTTCACAAATTAATTTCTCTTCATTCTTTACACTTTTTGAGTCATTCTTGCACTCACTAGATATTCTTCATGACCCGCACGACTGTTTTCTATTGAGATATTTGTTGTCTTTTGCAAAACTGTTTCACTATGTATTCTATCCACATTCATTTTGTTCGTGTTTGAAGTAATGTAATTTTATTATCTGATTTTTGAACATTTTGTAAATGTATTGTACTTGAAATTTTTCTCCTCCACTGAAGAGGGTAACTTGTGCCCAAATGGACAAGCCCTGTAAGTAAATCCTAATGAATATAAACAATGCAGATCACTTAAATACATATTGCCACTCAGTGGACTGAACATTGGCTCATTTGGTCACTACTGATGTGACTCTCAGATCTCTCTCTTACAAATGGAATTTGTATCAACCCCCCCCCCAAAAAAAAATATACATGTATAGATACTTATGCACGCACACACTGATACTTAATGAAGCATGATGTCGGCATTTAACTGGATGGGAGTGACATAAATGAAAATTGCATGTGTAAGAATCCTGCACTTCTAACAGGAAAACAGAACCAATACAGTAAAACATTGGGTCTATGTTAAATCATCGAACACTTAAGAGTGAAAGATGATTTATCGAACCCATGTAAGTGAAAGCTTACAATCTCGAACACTTAGAACAGCGATTTTTTTTTTTCAGGGGAAAAAAAATCGCTGCCCCCCCAATTTTTTAAAAACATTACATAAAGTGGGGGCTGTGCCCCCCACATTTAAATATACCAACTCCAAGATCGCACTACAGTCATGAAAATGGCAAAGTAATGGAAGCGGCCAAGAGATTTCTTTCCCTGGGAAAGAATTTGCTTATATATCATACTGCTATTTTGCCTTTTAGTGCTTTCAAGTTCGATCAAGATGCATTTGAAAGAATGCATCTTTGATCATTTAAGAGGAACCCTAAAACATTTGATCTTTATTGCCAAAATTTCATGTCATTTATTTTTGAAACAAATGTGCGTTCAAATTTTGATCAATAAGCAAAAGAAAAAAAACCTTTAGACATTTCCAGCAAAGCAGAATTATTAACATGTTGGCAGTCTAAATGGTTAATAGAAGAACACAGATAAATTCAAATATAACACAGTAATCAGTTTGTCTTCTGTTTTTCAAGAGTCCATGATTTAAAATTATGGTCTGAAGCAAAAGTGATTGCCTATTTTATTTGTTTGGTAATGAAACACGTTCTTATCTTCAGCTAGTGTGTTAATTCCATTGGTCGTTTTGTTTTACATTTGGATTTTGCTTTTCCAGCGACATATTTATCCCAGTCTGTGCACATTTCTTCAGTTTCATGTGCAGGTCTGAGTTAATCTTTCTAGGAGTCTGGATATTGCTACATAATGTTGCAGAATCTTTATGTAATAAACTTTCACGAATTAAGTAGCTACCTTTCAAATTCCTTTAAAAAAAAAAGGTATTTGTGTATTATCGCAACGAGATTGCACATCTCTCGCAAGCAGGTTGCAAATCGCTCATTGTGCAAATTATGGACAAACAAGTCATTGCCCTTACTGTCATGAATTTTGAACAATTAGTAACCTGGAAGTGACATTTCACACTTATGCTATTCGTAGTTGTTTCAACCTGAGCGCCATGTGAAACCAAAGGACTGGCTTTTTCTGAGAGCTGGTTGTGTAAAAAGCAGTAATGCAGTTTGTCAGCTTTACCTTCTTAACATACTACTTTGGCCCCTGGGAGTGCTACCCTCCTGTATGCATCTTAACTGACACCACAATGTTAAAAATTTCACATTTCTGCACGATGTCTTGTCACAGTTCTGAGAGGGCTTAGGAACAGTTAACCCTGTAGCACATCAGTGGGGTAAGGGAGTAGCCAGAAAATGTCATATGCTGACACCCAGTAAACGTAGTCCTGTCAACGGATGTCTTCTCTGCTTCCACTTTTCAGTACAGCAGAGAGAAACACTGGTACTCATTGAATATCTACATCATTTTCACAGTGGTTGCATCTACTAAAGTTGTTGTGGCATTGGGATTCGGTGGCATTAACTTACATTGTCTTGTATTCTGTTAGCACAGTCTGGTCCACAGCATTTAAAATGAAAACCGTCGCTGACTGACCTGAAGGTAGAAGAGGACTTTGGGGCTCAGTAGTACTCCTGGGGGATCAGACAATGCCATAGAAACTGTTTAGTACCTTTTCCAACCCCTGCCACAGCAAAACACTAATTTGGCCATAAGTTCAAGGATTCTGACAGATGTGCAATCTGGTTGCGATAATATGCAAGTACCAAATAAAATCTGCTCTTGTCATCCATTTCAAGAGAAATATTTTACCTCAGCTGAGAGGAACCAAATGATTATATTACCTTACTGCTTTAGTTTGTCATAAGGCATAATTACAATATAGATGCCAGTTCTATTGAGTTTTAAGGATCTCTACATTTTTATTGCAGTATGAAGGTGAAATGATTTTAAATCTGATCTTACAGCACTCACAAAAGAAATTATATCTGTTTTCCTAGAAGCAAAAAGTGATGCAACACATCAATGGTAACAAATTTTAGTGGACTAAAATAAAAATCGGGTATAATAATAAAAAAAAAAAATCTTCAGAAATATGGGATACATTTATAGGCTCTCTATCACAATTTAGACCACTTAATCAGTATCTACATTAATTTATTCACATGCATCATTTATTAGTTAGCCTATGTCTGCTGCATTGTACTTCTGATGACTACTAATCTCCTTTTGTTCACACACAACTTTTTCTTTTAGGATATATGTTATGAAGTAAACTATGTATATAAAGTGCATTATACTATGTAACATGCCAATAATGTATATCAATTAAAGCAATGTAATAATTTAAAAATATGTACATAAAGATAAATGTGTATTTGAAAACTGTATACTTAAAGGTAACTGTTCTCAAAAGTGGTGAAATGACTCTAAATATAGCACACAGAACAGAGTATGGCAGTACTTAAACTTAGCACAGTTTAAATGCAATTTTACTATGACGTTCTGTAATGAATGCAAGCTGTAACTTAAACTTACTTCCTTGTACTAATTGGATCTTACAGGAAAGTATATACTATAAACTTCTTTTTTTGCTTGAATAAAATAGAGATTTTTTTTAAAAAAAGTTTACCAGTCTTTCTTATCTTGAGATGCATGTAATTTAATTTTTTTATGAAAAATGCAGTTTTGTGGGTACTATCAGAGAGAGGTGTAGCTAGCTTTGGAAGTGCCTGGGGCTACTATCCCTAGTGGTGTCCACCTTCCCAGCTCTTCTTTTGAAGAGCAGAAAGTTAATTTGTTGTACTGACACATTAACCATGTGGCTGGATACATACCTCTTCCTCCTGACTCAACTCTTCAATGAAAGAACAAAAAAAGTCTACAGCTGTGGGTACCTGGAGTTCCTGAAATTCAGAAGCCAAATGGGTCCCATTTCTGTGCCCTGTCCCCAACCCTAGCATTTGCTGCGGTTTATACCACACAGAGCACTACGGCACTCTGCTTTCAGTTGAAAAAAGAAACAAAATGTTTCACTTCTAAACTACAGCTTAGAATGCACGTTACAGTGCTTGAGCTTGACAGCAAATGCAATACCAGCTTTTCAAAGGCAGTATGCACTAAACAGTGATTAGCATGAATGTTAGTCTGATCATGCCCTCTCTTACATTTTGCTCCTGGGGCAGTTGACCCCTTCATCCCTCCATATTATTATATTAGGGAGTATATCAACAACTTACCTGTTTGTTTTTGGGACTCAGTATCAGAGCAGTGAGAGCATCATTTTTGCTACCAACATCATCCTGAAGTTTTTGACGCACAGTGGCTCGGTGTAAATAATAATGACAAACTGTGGGATTATCCTGGATTGCTTTAGAAAACCTTGATTCTGCTTGCCGGTACTTCCTGCAGATGAAAACCAAACAGAGTACTGATCTTATTTAAATATACTACTGCAAACACTTAAAGAAATCAGAACCATCTGTAAATAAATGAGAGAGAAAGACAAGCAATTCTACTGCTTTACCCCGAGTGGTAATCCAGCAGGCCAAATTCATTTTGTACAGCTGCAATTCTGGTTTGTATACTCCTATCAACCTGGTCCAGTTCCAGGGCCTGACCGTAATCGGCTAATGCAAACTCCAGCTCTCCCTGAGCAAAGAAGCAGTCTGAAGTGACAGATAAAAATATTAGTCTTTTGTTGCATTTTACATTATTTGTACATACTGTAATAAATGTCGCCATCTGAAGTAATAATGTAACCAGTAAAGCACCAGGCATATGAGCCCCAACAAATGACTACCCAATCACAAGCAATGATGTAACCATGTAAAAGTTATTCAGGGAGAACTTGTACGCAACAGATTTATGTATAAATACTTTCCTGTTGCATTACTGGAATAGTGACCTTCTCAGTTACAGCCCTTCCCTGGCTATATGTTCATAGGCAAGTACTAGGCTAAACCCTGTATTTACCCTGGGTTTATGAGGCAAACACTTAAAACCTTTGTCAAACTGCAGCCCCATGTATTCTCCTCAACTTCTTACATTCTTTAAAATTCGGAATGAAGCACTTGAGTTGTTGCAGGATTCTGTAGAACTTTTCTGAGTGTTTTATACAGTTATTAATGTACACTTGAACATTTAAACAAAATTAAATTTGATCTCCAGTGTCTAGTATTAAAGCCACTATTTACTATTAAATCAAAACCATAAAAATATAAAATGGCTAAGATCCTTACCTCAGAGATGCAAGGTACAGGGTTTGATTCTGAGCTGTGGTTGTTGGCTAGGCTTGTAATAGGCTCATATGGAAATACTAGGCTATGTTAATGACTGTTCAAGCAGCTTTGTTTTAAATATCAAATAAGGGCTGACAAAAAGTTTGTCATTCAAAGCCTGACATAATAAAATGTTGGTTTAATTTTAAAACCTGGTATGCACTATGCATATGGTATCAGCTGCAATTAAATTGTAACCAGACACTGTTTAAGTAGTATACTGAACATTTGTATAACAGAATTGCTGATATTTACCACACTTCATGTGCCTCTAGCTGTTCTTTTCCATACATAAATGAGCCATAAAAAAACTACACAAGTGGGTCTCCACTGTGCATTGAAGTTTTGCAACTAGACAAAGCCATGCAGGGAAACGCATGCGGAGAAGCATGAGACACAATCCAAAGGATAGATGTGCACTACACTACACAATTTCAACATAATAGAAAATGTGAGTGCTGACCAATGTGTCTCAACATAAAGCAGTGCTTGCGGCATCAGGGCTACATGTGTTACTGCATCCCTCAGCGGGATGGCACCAAGCGGCCATGTAGTGTTGGAAAGTCATTGCTGTGGTGTTTTCATATGTGGGCAACTGTTGAATGCATAAAATGAAGGGAAAAGGGTGTGCAGCAAAGTAAGAAATGGGAAGGAGCAAACAGTCATGCAAAAAGGCAGTATATAGGAGTGCACATGGTGGAGGAGGAGGAGGGCAGTAACCTTTTGCAGGGACAGGGCCCTATTTTTCCTTTATATGTAAATAACAGAAGGATGAAAGAAAACAAGGTGAAAAGGGATAGTTATGACGGTGTGTGGAATTAATCAAACAGAACATCTGAGGCAAACAGGGTGCACATACTAGAATGGGAAGAACAGGGATGGATAGAGACTGAGGATAAAGTGGTGATGCAGAGGATTGTACTACGCACAGGGTATAGGGTAGGATAATTTGATGGATTAGGGTGGTAAGTGGTATGTGCCACACCCTCCACTCTGGCATGATTGTAGGGGGGCGGCTGGTCAATTTAATCTGCAATTTAGTCCAGTAGGGTCTCTATCAAATCTATATACCTGACCATTGCTCTCTCCACTGTATCCTCCACCACCTGCTCTAATTACACTGGGGCCACTTTGGGCAATGCAGATCGGCTCCATGCCGGGGGATGTTGGTCTTCCACCAACAGTCTGATCCCGTCATCATTATCATTGTAGCTAGAGTCTCAACAGGACACGACACAGTGGAGTTGCCTACTGAGCAAATCTATCATCTGGAGTTGTACTAAGGAGACAAGATGAGAAGGTGGCCATTAATTTATCTATAATGACATTCAGCTGAATTAGACATGTTCGCACTTGTGAGGATAACTAACTATGGCCAGCCTCAAGGCACTCCTGCCTCCTGTGAAAGGCAGAATGACTTGACATGTTTGCCTCATGAGAGGTACCTTGGACAACTATGGTTATAAGGTGAGACGCTTGCAGAACCGATGCAATCCTATAATTACTTCGCTACCTGTGTGACAGACAGCAGACATCTGTTTCCCCTGTGCCGATCTTTATGAATATAAAGTAAATATGTCAGAGGTGTACAAGACAACACACTATGTACTAAGATGTCACTGAGATTGTCCACTGTAACAGTACCCAAGAAGGGGGCCTTGTAGAAGTCCATACAATGTATAAGATGTGTCATAAGCAGTGTTCATCACCACCACCTGAAATGGAAGATCTTGATAGTAGCAGACACCAAATTACTAGGGTAACTTTGGGAAATACTAGCTAGTAGAAATGACAACTCCCAAATATAAGAGGATAAGCTATAAAAATACTTCTATTTCATTCAACATGATTGTGCTTAACTGCCACTTTCCATGTGAGAAGATTCTCAGGGTCCTTGCACTGCAGGTAACATAAAGATGCCTACATTATCTTGTCCTGGTGATGCCTGCGGCTTGGACAACTTCTCAACAAGGTCATACCAGGTACCTACCTTAAATGCACCATCATAGGGACATTACAGGTGCTCCATGAAATGGCCATGAAGGAGATGAGCATAATCTTGTACTTCTTGACAAACTATGCAGGTTTATTATGGTGGGGACTATTGGAAGCTATCTTTCTCCTGAATTTCTTCTAAAAATGGTGTCGCTTTCATGATTAAAAAAATGGCAGCCTGTGGACCAAGCCTGCAACATGATTTCTGCATCATGCCTACCCAAAAAATAGCAACTTGTGAATCTGTACAGGTCCTCAATATGAGTTTATGGTCACAGACGGTGGTTATCAAGGTGACAACAGCTGGCAGCAGGGACAACTGTTAAATATGCCTGCTGTATCGATTCACATATCTTTCCCTAAAGCTATCGTACAGCATATCCACAAAGCTGTCCCTTTGATTTTAGTATGGTCTAAGCAGGTTACTCCTTTGACTGTAGCAGTCATTCTGTACAGATTTTTAGATATTGCTCTTAGAAATTTAGAAAGTTGCTAGAGTAACACGGCTGAAATCTGAAACTCAAATGTATGTCACTATATTTAGTGACTTCAGTCCTGAGATCATCCCAGTGATTTATCAAAAAACAAATTTTGAGGAATAGACCAGATATTTGAGGCAAAATTTTGGACATTCTGCAAAATTCTGGATGGTTGAGAGGTATGGTATCCTTGTCTGGAGGATGATACGGGATGGTGTTGGAGAGTTTCAGTTCTGTTAAATGATGTCCTGTTACATGCTTACAATGCCTTGGCCTGTAAAGGCTGGTTGACAGTAGTCCATGACCTAAATGTAGAGTGCATCTTCATCCCTTTACCTCATCAGTGTTGTAAGCATGTCACTGATATGACATGCTACACCAAACCAAAGGTCTGTTCCACAGCAGCTGAAAAGCAGCCTCTAGGGAGGGGGGTCACCTAGGAGCAGCAAGCAGATACTAGTAGAGCTTCTCTGGTGTCCTCTGAGGAAGGCACTGACTCTATTCTTGGAGGAGAGGACACAGACATGAGAATGGATCCACCCTTAAATGTCTCAGAGGATGATGATCCAATTTAGTGCCTTTTAATTTGGGTTTCTCTGCAGCTGCACTGAACATGCAAAGTTGGGTGACCACATAAACTATTTGCTATGTATTTCTATCAAGTATCCAGCCATGTCAGGATGGCAGTATAGGCAGGATGAGTTTGTATGGTACACCTTGCATGGGTACAAGGACACATGGTCATTCTGGTCTGTCTCTTGCTGTACATTCACAGGGCACAGCACTATCACATTGAAACCAGTAGAGACTGCAGCTGATGTAGGTGTCTGTGCTGGGGCTGCTGACAAGATACAGATAACTGAATCAGTCTGACAGTGATGCTATCCAACAGTGATGCTGTCCATCTCCATCCTGGATGTGCACCCACCCTCCATGTAGGGTAAAGGTGTAGGCTCATACACAACATCATGAGGTTATAAAGTATAAGAGCTCACTACTGGAAGTGGGTGTGGAATTCCCCGTGGTTCCAATTTTCAGTGTTACTCCCTCTGCAATTGTGGCAGCAGATGCTCACACAGAAATTGCTATACCAACGATTATGCAGCCTCACCAAGTTAACTGATGGCACCATGTGTCACAAGTGGCCCCTGACCCATGGGTGACACTCAGAGTTAATCAGATGTTCAGTATCATCCAACCATAATCTACTGCAACCCAGTCCATGAGCCCCACTGCTGTGCTGCAGGGCATATGTGAGGACATGAAGATCAAGACTACAGTGCTGATAAGTTTTAGCTACAGTGAACACTGCTTCCATATACACCTCCATGCAGAGGAGTAACGGTATCACCATCACTGCATTCACTGGTAGTGTTGTCCAAGATCAGCAGAGAGTATGCAACAGAGGTAGTAGCCATGTAGGGGGTGTTATAAGGCAAAAATATAGAATGGTCTTCCACTTCTTCTCATGACATTGACCCTGCACTGGCAGGGGAACTCATGAGTGGGCCTCATACTGGTCAGTCTGGAAGTTAAGCACCATCTATGTCAGTGACCACAAATGCTAGTCCAACAAGCTGGCATATTGGCCACATATCACCATGTGGTGGCACATAAAATGCAATGCAGTAGGAAAATGTCTACGTGAGTCGGGCTTCTCTTTTTCAGGGCATGGTTACATAGTGGTGACCCACCTCACAGCAGGAGGAAATCTGTATATGACACAGAATACATATCACATTGAGATCCCCACCTCAGATTCCACTGAAATGCTCTGTCTAGTGTGTAGACAGAAATGTCACTGTGCCTCCTGCTTAACTGTACACATAACCGTGACCTACCTAACATTTCTTCCTGTGTGGTAAATGTGGGAATGTCTTGTGTACAGTGTGGGTCAACCATGCACTGACCATGACCTACACACACACACCTGCGCGCACACACAAAATGACGCAGACATATCCTGCTTCTGTCTGACAGTGCACTATCACTGTGCTCATCGGTGCCTATAGGTCTTCACTTGATGTTGGTGCATCACCCGTGTTACTCATTGTGCTGGTCATTCTCTTGGGGTGTGGTCATGCAGTTGCTGGTTGTTGCTATTAAACACTCACTGGATGACTGCGACTGCACCTTCCCTGTTGACCATATGTGCGTGTCTAATCTGACCATATCACTATCTTGTGGCTTCACAGCCTGTTTGTTCACCACCATATTATGGATTATGCAACATGTTAAGAACATCTTGTTAGCTGTGGCATTATCTATATAGGAGTGCCACCTCATACTGGTGTCATCAGCCAGGGCATCAGTGACACATGTAACGGAGTACGAGTATTAGGGTTGGTAATAAATCTGCACACACTATAAATGCAGTCATGTACATTAATCCTAGCCACAGTGCTTGCTTTTACCAACTAGATGGCACTGTGGAATTTCAGTGAGTAGGAAATGGTGATATAACAGTAATACATCTGAGATGTGTGCCAGATAAGTGAATCATGGAAACTACCTGGGTACTTTGCAGAGACACTGGTAATGACCCCACATGCATCAAACACTGCCAGTTCACAGAATGGTAGCTCTTCCTGTTGACATGCCTTTGAGTGGAGCAGGTGGGGCTTTTATTGCTACATGCATGCAATCTACATTGCCCACCTCCTTTAGGTACTGGTTAATGTCACACAAGGCTTTAATGATGTTAGCACTGTCCTGTGGCATGCTAGGAAGCCATACATGATCCTCCACATATAAAAACATCATATCAAGGAAAGTACAGCTGTGTAAATGAACTTAACATAACAGATGTTCAAATGGTCACTGCTGTAAACCTTAAGTTATATGGGTAATATCCTGCCTGAGATACAAATGGCTGGCATGCTTCCAAAGCTTGAAGGCACCTTCCATGGGCCCACACAATTGGAAGCTGAAGTAGATCACTGCAAAACCAGCAGTCTGGTTGCCAAGCCCTTAATTTTCATGTCATTGAAAGCGGGAGGCTAGAGCCCTGAAAAAAGTCAATGTTTGGTAAAGAGACCATGTCCTCACCCTGGCATGCAAAAACCATAAAAAATGAGGGGGAGGGAGTGGCTACTGCAGTAGTGATAATTCGAACATCTACTGTTATGTTCAGTAACTGTAATAAGTTCACGATTTGATCACTGCTGCAGCAGCCTGTGCTGTACAGGTATAATACTAAAGCATAGAAAGAGAGGCAGAATCCTAGTAAAGTGCATTCTACATCCTGAAAAAGGAATCTTGTTTACAGTACTTTGTAAAAGTATGTATGGTGGACCTGGTTGCTGCTTCTAGAATACTTAGTCCAGCCCTTCCCAAAAAGCAACTGAAAAGGCCAAGGCCCTAACAGTGTGGGTTGTACCTGCCTGGAACTGATGTGAGGTGAGAGGCTGGCATGGTTTGGTGTGATTAACAAAAGGAAATTCCATGGGGCAACTATTTGGAAATTGTTTTGACACTGGTTGTCCATTGTCTTGCCTTCCTAAGAAATGAATAAACAACCAGTTTCCGAAGGTTTTCGGGTATGTCAATATCTGAGTTCTGTGGACATCTAGAGTATGAAGAATGCTTTCTCCTTCATTTTTAAATTCTGGAAAGAATACAAGGGAGATGGATAGCTTGCCTCAAAGGAAACTCTAATGCCACTTTAAGTACAAATGAAGGATTCGTTCTCGAACTGTATCCTTGTGGACAATGAGATAAGGTTGATATACTTTAAGAGCTTGCAACTCTGATACTCAATGCAGAATGAAATGGTTTAAAGATGAATCTTGATAGAGGAATAACAAAGGCCAGAGGATAACTCTGAAGGGCCTTGGATCATCGTGAGAAACCACTAGAAAATAATTTCCATTTGCTAATGTATGATTTTTTAGTAGCAAGCTTCTTTGTAATCTTTAATACGTGCTGCATGTCCTCAGAATTTTACTACTTTTTAGGCACCTATTTTTCTATCATCCAAGCAATTAGTTGAAGTTGTTTCAAGCTAGGGTGTATCAAACAACCCCCTTATGTGAGTAGACTCAGTTTGTGTGGTCGCTCGTATTAATTGGCCATTTCCAAAGGAAGGGAGAAACTGTCTGGGCCAGAAGGGTGTTGCCACAATGTTTGGGTAGTCTTTCTGAATATTCAGAATGACTCTGGATATCGGTGGAAACAAATAAAAAGATATTCCTGTCACAGGAAGTGAAAATGCATCTGTTCTCCAGCTCTGCTTGCAAGGAGTCCTGGAGCAGAATTTTGACAGTTGCTTGCTATAAATGGAGGCAAACTGATTTATATAGTGTGTTTCCACAGCTGGATCAAATCCTCGAAGACCCCTTATTGTTTCCATCCATGAGGATCTGTCCTGGTCCTGATTAGCTTGTCTGCTGTAATGTTTGATGTAAAAAGTCTGTAGAATTAAACTGTGCTGAATTACTATATGCCAGTCTATCAAGGCTTATGTGTAGAGATGGTATGATCTGAAACTCCTCGCCTCTTTATGTACCACATCACTGTGGTGGTGGTCTGGGATAACTTGTAGAGGTCTTGGGGGACCACAGATGTTGTAGAGTGAGTGCATTTATTACTGCCAACATATTAGTCTGTGTTTTGGACTTTTGTTTGATTTCAAAGACCCTACACTTTTATTCCACAAGCACAACTCTCCAAGCAAAATCTAAGGTATGTGTTGCTGACTGTATTGGAGTCAGAAGAGAGAATGATGCACCTAGATTCAAATAAAACTGCTCTCTCAGCAAAGCAGTTCTCTTTACAAATCTCTAAACTGGAATCTGAAAAGTCAGGAGGTAATGGTGTTAATGTTGGGACAATGCAGATTTTGGGTACCGCTGAATCTTTCTCCTGTTGAGTTTGAGGAATTATGGGAATCCTAAATGCCACAAATTAAAAAAATCCTGAGAAATTCCCTTGCTGAAGTCTTGGACTGAGTGGAAAAACATGCATTTATGGTAAGTTTTTCTAGCACAACAGTAAATGTTTGAATGATCAGCGTACTTCTCAACCTCTTGGAGCAAAACAATCTGGACAAAGGGTTACATAATAGGGGAGGAGGGGGAGACAAAGGCCCAAAAAGATGGACAGATTTTAAATACTTATTTTCTAAACTTAGAAAGTTGGTAAAACAATGTTTGTATTAGCATGCATCTTCTGAAGGATATTAAGTCTGAAACTCTTATGTTAACTAACGTAAGTCTTCAGATCATCTCGGTGATTTGCCAGAAAAGAACAAATTTTGACGAACAGACTAAAAATGAGGCAAAAATCTGGACATTCTGTAAAAATCTGGACAGTTGAGACGTATATTGATCGGTACTGTAACAGTCTTGGCTATGAGTGATAGCCTGTCAAGGATATAAAGCAGTCTGGCTTCCAAAACGTCAGGGTACCTTCCACTTGCCTAAACCATCGGATAACTTGAGCTGTTTTTGGGAGAGACGCACTTCCTTTTAGAGCCTCCTTGTCATTGTTTTTTACAAGTTTGCCTGAAGTTTTGTCGGGTCTGCTTATTTTGCTATTTATAAAACAATTCTGAATTGGGGAATAACTCGAACAAACTTGGAGAAGGAAGGTTGATAAATCTCATTCATCCTTTAAATCAGTTTTCCTCTCTCATCACATTTTTTAGGACCACAGTAGTAGTTGAACCGCATATAACCTCTCTGTCAAGGCGAGGATTCAAAATTTCAGTTCTATATCTTCAAAGTTTGAGAATATAACTCTTCATAATTTCAGTAGCTGCTGCTCTGGAAGAGGCATCTGTTCAGTCATAAGAACGCATCAACAGACAACAAATGTTGGGTTAAATGAGAAACAGAAGCGATAACAGCATTTAGGAAAGATTTACTCTAATAAACTGACAGTTAAGTTTATCACACTCTTAAAAGAAGCAAGTAAAAATTTTAATATTTGATCTCCATTATTAGCAATCTTAGAAATGAGTGTCAGACTATCTCTTTCCCTAATCTATCAAAAGATTTCGTATCCTTGTCAGAGGGAGAGTGTTGGCACTTGACAAAGAAATTACTAAGATCAGAGTTTAAATATGAAAATAAGAATTCAAGATTCTGAAATCTTATACGGTCTATCTGTTGTCTTAGGGGGCTGTTTGATGCATGTCAGGCATGTTGCAGCAGCAATAAAAACCTCCCCAAATCTGGTAGAACAGGCAAAACAGCTGTAGGCTGATGACATTTCAGTTGTAATAAATCATAGTATTCTTTCATAGAAATGGGAATGTCAGTTTGTTCCCACTAAAATTCTATTTATTCTACAGATAATTTAAGAAAAGAGAAACTATTCATAGAAAAAATTGGAAGGGATACTTTTTTTAGAATCAGAATCTGTTGCACTAGAGAAAATACTGGAATTTGTTCCCTTCAATTCCCTTCCCTGTTGTTCACGTTGTGTATCTACAGAAACAGAAGAACGTTTGTCTATTACCAGTAGAATTACATGTGAGGGGTAAAGAGCCTGAACTAAACCCTAACCTAAGCCCAGTAAATCTTCCCTATGTAAAGTAACAGAGGGAATGATAAATGTTTATTTTTTGCTTCCATTTAAGCAGGAAAATCCATTAAAAAAAAAAAAAAGCCAGATTCATGTCAGGGGCATCATAATGGGAAACTGACATCTTACATTGGCCAGGTAGTGAAGCAGTCTTCCCTCCTTCCTCCAAGACCAACAAGGATGGCTCTCCCCATGCCCACAGAGGACATTTCTAACTCCTTGTCCATGTTGTTTAACAGGATTATATTGGAAGAAACCAGAGGTATGAGGATCCTGAAATGACCACTGCAGGGACACTGACTCACAGGAGAAGTAAGCAGCTTGATGAACTGACAAAGGCTGTCTAGTAATTTTTGTGTTGGAAGGCTGAACCAAGGAAACCAGTAAGGTGCTCCATGGTTAAGCTGAGTAAGGAGAGGAGAGGTCTTCTCCCATCTGCTCTGCTGTGATACTTGAAAAAAAGATAAGCGCTTATTTTCAACTGTTTTCTGCACTTCTGTTTTACTATATATTTGTGTAATCTGTGCAACTGTTTTTTTTTTTTTTTTATTATTTGTCCCACTCACCTGCCCAGCTGCTGTGGTGGTCTTAAATGTTGGTGGCTTTGAGTTTGCCCACCTCTAGTATAAAGTTGATAATGGACACTCCCCCCAGTCACATTACATCAGCTCATTCTACTGTTTATAGTGAGAACTTAGAAAAGGTTCACCCCTTTAGCTAATGAACCTTGAATTATCTCATCTTCTGTCTCTTCACTTTCTGCTATTTAAAAAAATCTGTACCTCTTTCTACTTCATTTTGCTGCTTGTGCTTAGGAGTTAAACTGCATGTAGTTTGCCGTATTTATTACGACTTGTTGGAGTCTCACTAAAGTGATGACCATATTGTACTGAATTGCTGCTTTATTTGTGCTGTCTGTTGTGATTGTGAGCTGCTGTTTCACAGCAATCTACTGATTTAACTATATTTCTTTGCTATCTACTACAATTCATGCTGTTTAACTGTATTTTTTCATACCGCGAGTTCTATTCTTTTGACTATAAGTGATTAATCTGTTCTTCATTGTGAGTTTTTTCTTACTGAGTTCTTAACCTTAAAATTGAGTAGTATAGTCCTAGATACAGGTCTGTGGCATCCAGAGCTTCAGCTGCAAGGTTTTTAACCCTTTTTGAGGTATTCCAGCCACAAGTTTTCCCTTGGTAGCACTTGTGTTATCTAGTAGTACTACTTTACCCCTCTTAGCTTTTTCAGTTTGACAAATATGGATGGACAATTTCCTACATTTTCTCCTGCCAGTCTGATCGATATAGACATCCTGAGACATTGTAGCAACTGCCTCATGTACACGGACAACCCTCTACTACTACCACCTAGGAAAACCGTATGAGTGAGATGCAGATGTTCTTCATTCCACATTGCTGCAGTCCTAACTATTGGGGTAGTCCGCTGTCCAGTCAGCCCGAATACCAAAGTATATGGCTGACGTCGGTCAGGGCACATTAGACTGACGTCAGTACGTCAGGGTACTAATGCGCATGACCGACGTCATATCCTCAGTCTTTTTTGCCGCATGGTCCGATGCAGAAGCAATTTTGCGAGTGCAGGTTGGCGTTCTGAAAGTTTCTGAAGTCAGAGTTTCAGACCGAATCAAAGTTGGCTAAGTACCCGTTGGGAATATTTTGGTTTTTCTTGCCTCAGTATTTAACCGGATGTCAGAAAAAGTGAATAACTGTATTTCTTGTGGGAAACAGATACCTCATAGGGATTACCATACTTTGTGTATACCTTGTTTAGGGCCTGAGCACGACGTTGTTGGATGCCGCTCTTGTGCTAGATTTAACAAACGCACTATTAAGAGAAGGTTAGACTGTGCCAGGTTAGTGTTTGGGAAGCGTTGTAATTATAAAATGCCGCCGGATGCTCCGGCCGCTTCGCTAAAAACGCAAAGATAAAGCAGCAAAGCCTAGGGTGGAGGAACCGACAGTCCCAGACGCCGGTTCTTTGGAAGGCTCAGTGGAGCCGGAGGTTTTGCCAGGTGTCTCTTTGGAGTCTCAGGGAGAGACTTTACTGTTACAGGATGTATCCTCTCAGGAAGTAGGCCAGGCTGAGGGGCTTCTCCGGTGGCTGTTCTTCCCTCTCTTCCTAAGGTGGTTAGAGCCTCCCCTTCAGTTTCCAAGGCTTCTTTGAGGGCAGGCCAAGTTTAGCTTCTGTGGGGGTTTCTCCTAGTGCTTCAGGATCTTTGCCTAAGAAACATATGCTTAAAATGGCAGAGGATTTGATTACTATGATTAGGGGTTCTATGCCCTTTCCTGATAAGAGGCCTAGGGTGGAACCTGAGTTTGAGAGTTTTGAGCAATGCTCGGAGGCTTGAGTCTTCGGCTGAAGACTTGCAGGAGTACCCTCCTTATTCTGATTCTGATGTGGATGATTCTACTCCTTCTGCTTCTCCTCCTGAGGATTTTTCATTTTCAGAGACTCTGCATTCCATGAGGGAGCATTTTAAATGGGAAGGTCAAGATTTCTCTGATTCCAGGAAAAGGCTTAGGGAATTCTTGTTTTACCCCAGCATAGGCCTTTAGCTATACCTCCTGTTTTGAATGTGGTGGAAGATGTGTTTGCAGAGGCTTCCCTGAATCCTGATTCTTTGCCTCCTGCCCCAGTTAAACCGGATAGGTATTATAGGGTGCCTGAAGCTCATAAGTATCTGTTTAAGAGTCCTAGGGCAGACCCAGAAACTGTCTCTCAGGGGCCTAAAGGTGTGAAGGCCTCAGTTGTTAAAAATCCTGTCCCTCCTGATAAAGAGGCAAGGGCTTTGGATAGATGGGGAAAGAAAGTGTATACTTCTTCCACTTTAGCCATGAGGGCGTTGAATTGTCAGTTTCACATGTTAAAATATCAGAATTATCTTCTTTCACAGTTGAAATCTAAGGTGGATGCTCTGGCTGAAGGTATTGAGTGTAAAGAGTTGCAGGATTTAGTTCATGTGTCTGAACAGGTGGGTAAACATTCCTTGCAGTGTGGTTTTGATGCTGTGCAGGCCTCCTCCAGGGTGGCTGCCACTGGTTCTGTTCTTCAGGCACGCCTGGCTGAGAGATCAGAATTTAGCTGAGCATGTTAAGACAAGGATTTTGGATGCTCCTTTACAGTCTGATGTGTTGTTTGGTTCGCCTGTGGAAGCAGTTTTGAAGAAAATGGAGGACAAGGCTAAGTCTATGCAAACTGTTAAAGATTTTTGCAGGTGCAGCCTCCAAGTTTAGTAGAAATTGGCCTACTAAGGGATGGACTTATCCTGCTTATGATTCCCAGTCTAGGGGTAGGTCTAGACGTGGTAGGGGCAGAGCTCAGGGTTCTTTTAGGCCTAGGACAGGAGTTCCCTGCTCAGACTTCTGGTGAGGGCAGGGGTCAGTCCTTTCGTAAGCAGACCCAATGACCTGCCTTTTCAGCTGCCAGTACGTTCTCGCCTGGCAGCACCTTTGGGAGGAAGGCTGTCTCTTTTCAAAGAAAATTGGGATTTAATTACCCAAGACAGATGGGTTCTGGATATTATTCACCACGGTTACAGGTTTTATTTCCATACCTTGCCTCCTTTCAAAGGCATGCCAGACATTCCTCCTCTTCAAAGAACAGAGGCTCACAAGCAAATTTCTCTGTTGCTCCAAATAGGGGCCATTCAGTCAGTTCCTGTGCCGGAAAGGGGCCTAGGATTTTATTCTCGCCTGTTCCTAGTACCAAAGAAGGGGAACACGTGGAGACCAATTCTGGATTTATCTATCCTCAACACTTATCTGGACATTCCCAAGTTCAAAATGTTGACGTTACAACAGCTTTTACCTCTGCTGGGCAAAGATCACTGGATGGTAACTTTAGATCTCAAGGAAGCTTACCTTCATGTGCCAATAAGACTAAGTTGCAGGAAGTATCTGCGTTTTCGAGCTGGAAATATTCATTATCAGTTCTCTGCATTGCCCTTTGGCTTATCTACTGCGCCCAGAGTATTCACAAAGGTTCTGGCTCCAGTGATAGCTTACATCAGGCTAAAAGGAATCCAAATCTATCCTTACTTGGACGACTGCCTGATTCTGGCTCAAGAAAAAGAAGATCTTCTACAGCATCTGGAATATGTCATAGCAGTGCTAAGATGCCTAGGGTATTCTGTGAACGAAATAAAGTCCAGTCTAGTACCCTCTCAAGACATGTGCTTTCTGGGTGTGAGACTGAATACAGCAGCCCAGATGGCCTTTTTAACCCCGGACAAACAAAAGAATCTTTCCAGTTACTTCCATCATCTATCTCTTCAGTCCGGGCTGACTGCAAGGACAGTCCTTCAAGCCTTAGGGTTCATGGCATCTTGTATTCTGGTGCTTCCCAATGCCAAACTGCATATGAGGAAGCTACAATGGTATCTCAAAATCTGTGGACACAGCACTGACAGGTTTTGGACACTGTCATTCAAAAAATACCTTGCATTCAAAAGGAATTTTGTGGTGGGCTCAGGAATGTCACCTAAACAAGGGACTCTCTGTGACCCGCCAGAGGCAAGTCAGATTCTAACGACAGATGCCTCAGATATTGCTTGGGAGCTCATCTAAATGGAAAGTGGATACAAGACAAGTGGCCTGCCAGACTACAGCATCTACATATCAACATGAAAGAGATGTTAGCAGTTCAGTTTGCATTAATTGCTTTCAAGGAGTTACTTCTTCCAGGGCAGGTGTTGATTCTAACAGACAACACAACTGTCATGTGGTACATCAACAAACAAGGGGAACACATTCTTACCCATTGTGCAGACAAGCAATGATTTTATGGGAGACTGCGCTCAGTCTGCAACTAACTCTTCAGGCAAGGTTTCTGCCGAGCACAGAACTCCTTAGCAGATGTATTAAGCAGACAAATCATGGATCCCCACGAGTGGAAACTGGATCTTCATGTATTTCAAAAACTGACAGTGTCATGGGGAACTCCAGACATAGATCTGTTCGCTTCTCCACTAAACCACCAGCTGCCAAAGTTTTGCACGAAGGGATTTCATCACACAGCTTGGAAAGTGGATGCTCTTTCTTTCAGTTGGAAAAATCTTCATGTGTATGCCTTTCCACCTCTGCCTCTTCTTCCAAAGGTGCTTCTAAAGGTCAGACAAGACAAGCCAAGGATGATTTTAATAGCACCAGATTGGCCTCGCAGCACTGGTACCCATTACTGAGGAGTCTGGTAAGGAAGCCTCCATGGCCTTTACCCTTGATTCCACACCTGTTGTCTCAGAGGGACGGTCATCTGCTCAATGTCAAGCTTCACTCTCTACATCTAACAGCCTGGCATATTCTGTTTTGAAGACAGCAGGTCTCAGCTTCCTCAACAAGTTTTAAATGTGATTATGGAAGCCAGACGACCTAGTACAAGGAAAGTGTACGCAGAAAAATGGAAGAGATTTTTGTTTTGGAGTGCAGCAAACAATTTGGAGATTACTGAGCCAAATTTGAGTGTGGCTCTTCAATATCTTACTGAGTTACTGGACAAAGGTTTGTCTTTCTCTTCCATTAAGATTCATGCTGCAGCAATTTCAGCTCACTATGATTGTGACCCACCATTGTTTTCGCATCCTTTGTTCAAGCAATTTCTTAGAGGGGCAAAGAATATAAGACCCCCGTAGAGCTCCTACTCCTGCTTGGGATCTCAATTTTGTGTTGGAGAAACTTACTCTACAACCTTTTGAGCCTGCGGCTACTGCTGAATTGAAATACTTGTCATGGAAGACTGCTTTTTTGTTGGCCATTACTTCTGCAAGAAGGGTTTCTGAGTTGCAGGCCCTTATGGCAGTGGAGCCTTTTGATTTTTCATAAGGATAGGGTATCTTTACGTACTAATCCTTCCTTTATGCCTAAGGTGGTTTCTAGTGTGGCTTTAAACCAAACTATTCATTTGCCTACCTTTTATGCAGATCCCCAAAATAAAGGGGAAAAGATTTTGCACACTTTAGATGTACACAGGCTATTGCGTTATTATTTGAGCAGGACTAAGGATTTTAGGCAGTCTCAGCAGTTGTTTGTTTCTTTTGCTTTGAGTTCAAAGGGCAAGCCTGTGTCAAAACAAACTATTTCTAGGTGGATTGGGTGTTGCATTACTTTTGTTATTCCCATCATGGCAAGGAGATTCCAGCTGGGATTAGGCCTCATTCCACTAGGGCTACTGCCACTTCACAGCATTTCTAAGGGGTGGCAACTAAGGATATTTTGGAGGCAGCTACTTGGAGTTCAGTGCATACTTTCTCTAAGCATTATCACCTTCCTCTCTACTCTAAGTCTAGGGCTGGTTTTGCCACAGCTATTTTGCAAGGCATGTTGTCAGTTCCTGCTTCCTTATGATTTGCCAGCCTCCCTTACCTCTGCTTTGGGATTCTACCCAATAGTTAGGACTGCAGCAATGTGGAATGAAGAACATAGTACAGTTTTGTACCTACCATAAATGTAGATGTTCGAGGATCCACATTGCTGCAGTCCAATTTACCCTCCTTCCCTCTGTGTTTAGGGGTGGTTGTGTAGGTGAGGTTATATTCTGCTAATTGTGTATATATTGTATATATATTTTTTGGTGCAGGTATTTTGGGAGTTTTTGGTTTTTGGCCTTATCTTTTCAGGGTCTTCTGACATCTGGGGCAAGAAAAGACTGAGGATATGACGTCGGTCATGCGCATTAGTACCCTGACGTACTGACGTCAGTCTAATGCGCCCTGACCGACGTCAGCCATATACTTTGGTATTCGGGCCGACTGGACAGCGGACTACCCCAATAGTTAGGACTGCAGCAATGTGGATCCTCGAACATCTACATTTATGGTAGGTACAAAACTGTACTTTACATCAAGCACCTAGTGTCATCACACTCTCCCCCACAAACCAGTACATCTGCCACTGAGAAGGTTGGTAACACTAACCCCACACCTACACAATACACTCCCACATATGCGGAGGTCCTCAACAAAAGCATACCCAAATAAGAGACGTCCGAGGCATAAATGCACGCAAACTCCACTGCCCTCCACACACAGTCCACAACCCTGTGTCTTACAGTCACTAAGGCCTAAACATAAACCCAGCATATTAGTCCTAGGAGACTCCATGGTCAGATACACATGTGCCGCTCACCAGGCTGGATAAGGAGAAAGTCACGGTTAGTTTGTTGGGTGCCAGAATCTGCCACATCACCAATGCACTCAGGTCTCAACAGGTACTGTTATGATTCTATCATAGTCCATGTTGGAGTGAATAACTTGAGACATACCTCCCTGGACTATATGGAGAGACATGACTGAGCTCGAATGTGTCCCAGGCAGGTATGTCCCTAGCAGGGCCGGCCTTAGCTGAAATGGCACCCTAGGCGAAGTACTGCTCTGGCGCCCCTTAAGCCCCACCCACACCTTACTCCAGGAACACCCCTATTTGAGCTATGCCCACAGATGGGTCACTCCCACAAAAGCCACTCCAGTTCTTTCAATGTTTAAATGCATGAAAAATCAGTCATTCTGTAACAAACACGTTGTAGACTAAGGTGGTTGCAGAGGGTGACCATCCCCATGACCTAGCACTAGGTGCATTGGCCGGAGCAGTCTAAGGTGGCTGCAGATGCTACACATGCTGCACCACAGCTGAATCTGCAGAAATAGGAAACAAAACTAGGATTTCAATTTTACATGCTAGACAGTTACATACTGTATGTACACCTCACCACCTGTTGGAGCCATTCATGTAAACATCCTTGTCACCTATGCTGCTGTACAATACAGAGGTCATTAGTCTCCCTCACCTCCCATTGGTGCTGCAGTTCAGGGTGATACCTATGCAGGTCACTATATTGATGCTTTTTCGCTGCTTACCAGAGCAGGTGATTCCAATGGCATCACTCACCTCCATGGCAAGCTGGTGTCGAGCATCTGTTTCATATAATGGGCCATCACAATGACCAAGCAGGTTCTCCTGATAATCCATGTATAGTTTATACAGGAAAATTTGTCTCCTGGATGAAGCAGGCAGGAGTCCTGCTGAACCAAGACCTGTGACAGTCGGACATGACTATGGAAGAATGTAGGACAGTGGCAATCAGTCAAGAGAGATGGAGACAGTCAGCATACTGACCCATGTATAAAAATGAGAAAAGGAGATTGATGATTGTATAGTAAAATCTCTTAGTTTCAAGTAATTATGCAATGTCAAAATGTTTAAGCTGTGAAATATATTAAACAGTCAAATTACTATTTTCTCCTCCATAGATCTAGAAGTTTTTGGGAGTGTCTGATCTAAGAGTTATTGGCATGTACATTTTTATACAACACTGCCTTTTATTTGGGGTGAGTGGTGTGAAAATTAATTGTATTTCAGCAGGGTTTCATTTAACCTAAACATATATTAATAGTTTTAGCTAGGATATCTGGCATATCTTTATCTTCTGTTAGCAATTTGAAATATATTGTCCTATAGTGTTCATTGTGGGCATCCATGGGCCATGTTTCACAAGTGTAACATATTTAATTTCACAGGAGGACACTTAGTGGTATTCCTCTGCACCCCATCAGGTTATACATGCACCATTCCCGTGCAATACACAGTGAAATGTGACTGTAAGTGCAACACCATCCAAAGGTGCAAACAGGTCTGTTAAAGTCATTATAGTTAGTAATAAAGGGACATTTTCACCTTTTAATGCATTCTGATTTCATCTAAAGAAAACAACATTTTAAGTCCTGTACAATAAATGTGAGTATATGTAATTCACTCTCTCAAGAGGAAAAAGCCTGCAAAAATATAAATGCAGACTTTATAAAGATGAGCTTTGAAAACATAAACTCCTGTAGCCGAAGATTAGACAAACTACGACTTTGTTTTGTCCGACCAAGGCAATGTAATAACATGTCTCCGGCGGAACCTCCTCAAGTGTACAGCAGTGATTTCAGTATCTGTCAATCACCTACCAACCAAGGTATGCATGATGTCACTGTCAAATCTGCATGGCGTCATTTGCATATATCAGGGAAATTTGTCATGTCAGTCACACAAGCCACTCCCACTTCTGCACAGACCAACAGAGGAGGTAGTGTTCTGCAATGCACACTGTCCCCAAATGCTTGTGGAATGCTTCACCTGACCACAGATATTATTTGTGATTAAGATTAGTGAATGTAATACATAGAAGGAGCCCATACTTAATCATCGTAGAGTGAAGCCTTTAATTTCAGGGGACTGTTACTTTAAGGGCGCGTGTAGCACACATAACCTATTAGGGCACGCCCCGTGCCAAAGTAGGCAGTCAGTTAGGGTGAACACTTATGTATTCGGAGAACCTCTTATCATGGTCTTCACGTAGGGTCGTGAATGTGTAGTTGTCTGGAAAGTAAAAAGCGTTCTTTTACCAAACTTACAGAAACGTAAGACGACTCACTCACCATTGCTGGTGTGTATGTTTCTGTGGCAAAGACGGCCTGCTCACTTGTGCGATCAAAATTACTTTGAGAGTAGTGTGTTAAGGGCACTAATTTAAACACATGTTCTGCACTGTTCCTTTGGACTTATGTCTTTAGAAACTGTAAACATTTTTCTTATAATTAGTTTTAACAAATAACCTAAACTCCTTGCAAGTTTTTTTCATTTTGCAGATTCATGTTTGAATTACTGAGCCTGTTAACCACGCTGGACAATAATAACTTCATTTCTCTTTCGGCTTTCACCCTGTGGTGGTGCTGCGGTAGCGTTGTCACCACACAGTAAGACGTAGTCCCGTTCGATTCTTCGCTAAAGCGTCTTCTGTGTGGAGACATGCATGAAAGGGCGTACCTTCGTTGAAGGTTGTGCGTCAGGGCTGGGCTCCTGAAGGTAACAGACTCGTGTACCGTATTTTTTTTTTCCGAGCCAACCTGCAGCTGTAAGCAAGTGGGAGGGTGCTCACCCCTCTCTCGCTATGAATCAGGCTTCCTGAACAGGGAGCCGAGTGAGACGAATTTCATTAATTAAAATAAATAAATAGTTAAAAGTAGCGCCCTTTCTGAGGCTGGCCTGTACAGCGCACTAGGCAGTCGCCTAGTTCGCCTATGCCTAAGGCCGACCGTGACCCTAATACTGCTAAAATGTGATACTTTTGCACCGTGGGCTTACCCAGCAGTCAACAAGTGAATAAAATAAGGTATGCACATGGGGATCATTGCTTGCGCATTAAAAGTGTTGCCCCAATAACGGAAAAGTACCATAACTTCAACTTGGAAGCTCATATGATGGTCAAAATGTGTTAAATGTTAAAAAATTTTCTCTTTTCATTTAATATGAGTTAGTACTATTTATCTTGTTAAATTATTAACACTGACTGTATGACAGACCCTTTCATTGTGGAAGAGTGAGACACAAATCACTTTATATGTTTACTTGCCAGTGCTCCCTATTTCTCTTGGCAGATACTGAATTTTAGTGAAATCAATGTCAATCACGGCACATTGCCATTGTTAATCCCGCCCTCCCGCATGTCAATCATGGTGGGCACGCCCATACCTGCGCGAACTCGGTGGTGGGTTAATGCACTTCAATTACGCCATTAGAGGTGTCTTCTTCGCTACTTCCAGATTTTTTTTGAAAAAAAAAAACAAAACGTTTATTCCAAATTCCCCCCAGAGACTAATAAAGCTAACCAGAATAATCTAACCGGTTTATACCACTAGTTTCCAGCCTAAAAACAACCCCCAACACATGCCCTTCACAGCTAGATACCACCCAACTCCAACACACATGGATATCTGGAAAGTGTAAGAAGAGAGGAAATTAAATACCACAAGTTAGTTTTAGAAGAAATTGAGACAGTAGGAATAAGTTTCACAGTCCTTTAACTTGTTGGACACTACACCCCGTACGTAAAAGGGCCAATCTAAACATTCGTTGACACAAAGATGACGAAATATCTCCAAACGGAGCCCTGCCTGCCACGCACATTTTAGAGAAGAGTAACAGAGGTTTCATTAAGAATAAAAACATTCACATACTCTCAAGTATACTCTGAGAGAGAACATTGTAAAGTCATTCAGAGCAAAGCTCCAAATCATCCCGAGTACTAATTTTTAATTGTACATTTGGAGACAACGGGAGTATGGCAAACAAAATAGTTAATTCCGTTACAGCTCAAATTTCACTAAAAAGTCTGGAATATAAAACAGTTACAAGCCATTCTCTGACGTTAACAAACATGCCCTGGTATACGCTACGATGCTGGGGAGGGCACAACTGTAGTCTTTAGGGCAGCGGCGGTGAAATTAAAAAAAAAAAAAAAAAACGGGACGTTGTTGTCTGTTCTGCTTTTTCCAGGTTAGGAGTCCTCACAACAGTACTCCGCTCTGTCAGAAGGGTGCAATTTACAGAGCGGAGTTCTGTTGTGAGGACCCCTAACCTGGAAAAGCCGAACAGAACACAACGTTGTTTTTTTGTTTATTATTATTATTTCACAGTCCGCTGCCCTAAAGACTACAATTGCCTCCCAGCATCAGAATGCTGGGAGACCGCAATTGTAGTCTTTAGGCAGCGGACTGTGAAATAATAAAAAAAGCGTTGTCTGTTCTGCTTTTCCAGGTTAGAATCCTCACACAGTACTCCGCTCTGTAAATTCGCCCTTCTGTCAGAAGGGTGCACTTACAGAGCGGAGTTCTGTGAGGACTCTAACCTGGAAAGCCGAACAGACAACAACATTCTTTTTATTAACTCCAATGATCCGTGAATTGCGCCCTTTTGAGGCTGGCCTGCACGGCGCCCTAGGCGGTCGCCTAGTTCGCCTATGCCTAAGGCCGGCCATGGTCCCTAGCCTTAAGCAACATTCTACCGTCACCCAGAATGATGCTTCATTATAAACAGAAAATGATGGACTTTAACAACTGGCTTAGTTTCTAGTGTCATTCAAAGGGGATCCAGTACCTGACAGCCTAGGATGACATGACTGACGAGCCACGATGCTTCGCCAGAGATGGCCTGCATCTGTCTCCCTTGGGCTACCGGCTCTTGCCTCCCCCATAGTGCCTTTTTTAGGCAATGCCATGAGGTCAAAACTAGCAACACAAAAATTTTATCAAAACCTAAATTAAAGATCATGCTACTAAACGCTAGGAGTCTAAACCTAAAACTGCACATAATGCAAGCATTCTTAATCCTGGAAGAAGTTGACATTTGTGCAGTCATAGAAACCTAGTTCAAAGCTGTGGAGAGCACCTCATCATACCAGGTTACTCTTCTCATTCATTCAGACCCTAAGCAGTGGGCAGCAAAACAAAAGGAGGTGGAGTTGCTAGATATAAAATCATAGCTAGCTACAGGCCTCCAACTCTGACTCGAGATGCCTACTCCACCTATCTGGACCTCTTCAAATCTATCAAGATTCAACCCTTTACCCTGATCTTGGGCGACTGTAACTATCCGACCATAGATTGGAAGAAATACTCATGCCAAAACACAAATCTCCAGAGATTCCTTTATTTCATCAATCCAAATGCCTTTGACCAGTTGGTTGACACCCCCACAAAAGGTGAAAATATCCTGGACTTGGTATTAACCAACATGTAACCACTGCAGCATCCCTACAGTGTCATCCTTGGTAAGATCCGACCACAAAGCAGTCCTTTTCAAAGTCACCATCTCCCCCAACCCCCCCCCCCCCCCCAGCTACGGTCAAACAAAAAAAAATTACAACTTCCTGTGGAAGGTATAAACAGCTTCACAGCCCCCTCCCCCTCCACAGAAACTGGCACATATGTCCATACTTGCACCAAAGTACTGCATGGGCATTTATATAGCTGCATGGAATCCGAATACCAGACAGGATGAAATCATCCTCCTCAAGGAAGAGTAAACCTGTCTGGTGGACATCCTACAATAAATAAACTCTATAATAAAAGGAAATTGCTGTCCAGGACCAAGAAGGAGCAGGTGTCTAATTGGAAGCAATCTCTGCTTAGCCTGAACAGGCCAATAAAAGCACTAGTGAAATCCTCCAAAGCAAACTTAGAGTCCAAACTGGCCAGATCTAATAAAGACTATAATAAAACCTTCTTCACATATGTCTGTAATCTCAATGGAAGCATCCAGATCTGCTCAGAACTGGTGGTCAAGGACACTGCATACACAAACTCTGTAAATATAGCCAACCTGCTGGTGGACAGGTTCAGTGAAACTTCACTCCTCTGTCCCCTCCCATCAGTAAAATTGGACATCCCCAGTACCTGCCCCCCTCCCCTTACTCTAGGGAGCAAGTCATCACTGCCCTCTAAAAGGCAAAAAAGACAGCCTCCATGGGACCCGATGACATCCCAGGCTGCATCCTACATGAATTCAGGCAGGAACTTGCAGCACAATTAGGCACTCTAGTCAACCAAATCCTGAGAACTGGCTTAATCCCAGCTGAGTTGGAGGATAGCTGTTATTTCCTGTGCACAAAGGTGGAGTGTCCACCGATCCAGGAAATTTACAGACCCATCAGCCTAACTAGCCTGCTCTCCAAGGCCATGGAGCAGATCATCATGGAACTCATTTAAGGAAAACTCCACCTTGGAACTCAAACCTATTTTTTTTCATTGTACCTTTGCTTTTAAGCTATTTTAATGCCTCAAAATCACTCCCCAATTGCTTTTATAATTTTAATGTTTCTCTCAAAATGGCGGAAGATGGGGCCTGCCTTGATAACATGATCTTATTTTCTTGCTTTCGTTACTTCTTCCCAGAATACATTTCAAGTCTTCTCTATATAGGGTTACCACCTGTCCCACTTTGCGAGGGACAGTCCCTCTTTGGGCAGTTGTGTCCTGCTAAAAAAGTGTAAAAATGGGAATTGTCCTGAGATTTTAGGACAAAATTAGTTCCTATATTTTATGCGATAGTTGCATAAAACAGTTATTCTGTATCTGAAACACCTAAATGTTATAAGAAACAGAATAAGAAACTAAAATGCTACAATAATAACCTTTTATTTAGGCAAAAAAGGGAAGTTCTGTCCTTTGTACTGGCTGTGAGTATGTTTTGGCCTGCAAAATCTGATGTTTGTACCAAAAATGTCCCACTTTGGGCATTTAAAAAGGTGGCAACCCTATCTCTATATGACTCATGCTAGACATAAGGAAGTGGTGCTGTTTTCTCATGCCGTTCAAATATAATGGCAGGACTGTGAAGCACTGTCATCTAAACACACCTGTAACAGAGCTGCTGCTTTGTTTACCTGACTGAGCCTCATTTATATGTTGTTCTATGCTATAAATAGCTGTTAGCAAAAGAAAGCAGATAAAAAAACAGGGATTTGTAAGAGGAATCTTTTGTAGTCCTAAAGAATTTGACACCCCTTTCATATTTATTTATACTTTGGTAACCAGGCAAGTGAACTGGTCCCTGTACCCTTTTCAGCCACAACTTAGGCGACACTGGCAAGATAACAATCATTAAATGCTGTTAACAATATAAAGAAAAAAAAATACTGATATAAAGACATTGACCAAGATTGCATGTGCAACACGTAGCCAATGTGTGACAGTGACCAAGTAAATCAATGAGCAAAATTTACTAGAATGTTTACATTAATGCTTAACTATACTATGTTTATTCTAAATTATTCATTGTATACACACACGCACATATATTGTGTGTGTTCTGTATATGTGTATGTATATAAAAGTATACTCAAATGATCAACTTAAGATGGACCCCTGCCCTCAAAAAAAAAAAAAAAAAAAAAAAATATATATATATATATATATATATGACTTTACTATATTTTAATAACTTTCTCCTTTGTATATTGTACTTTCTTTATTGTCTCTAGATATTTCTGTTAAATTCTATGTAAAACCGACACTGTACTTGATAATGTTCTTGTTTTATTGGAGCTTTTCTCCTTGGGCCTCCGGTGAAAATGGGCTCACACCCAGACTGAGTATCCCGGTCAACAAATGTAAAATAAATAATATAAACTACATGTGTACAAAGGCGTGTGTGTGCATTTAAACACAGTTAAGTACTTCTGACTTCCTTTTTTTTTAGTGTTCTTAATGCAAGGGCACATAGTAAATGTAAAAGTAATTCAGCTGTATGTTATGGTTGCACTCTGACAATGTAAGGACTGACTCAGTCAGTGTGAATCTCTTACAATGGATCTGCATGTACCAATATGCATCCTCCTCGGGAAAGATGTCACAAAAAATGCATGAACAGTATCAGTGCATCTAGTTGATAGGGTTGCCACCTGACTCTTTTTGCAGTTCTGCCCTGTGTGTGTGTGTGTGTGTGTGTGTGTGTGTGTGTGTGTGTGTGTGTGTGTGTGTGTGTGTGTGTGTGGGGGCTTGAAAATGGTAAATGCATTGATACTTTACAAGAAAAAATATTTTCTGACTTTTCTCTACATGTCACAGAGATCTTTGATACTACATTTAAGTTACTTAACATATAAACTATTATAAATAACATTTAAAGTTTAGCATTTCAATACTGTGTTGCTGCTTATGTAAATTTGTCAGAAGAGCTGACAATTGCCTTTAAACCCCTGACTGATCTAATTGCTTTTTTTAATATGAAAGGGGAGTGTTAAGTTCTTCTCCCCTCTGCAATAAAAAAACAGTGAAAATAGTTCCACAGCTTTCTGTCTTTTTTTTTTTTTATATCAGCTGCTGTGTTCCTGACATTAGCAGGATTAATTGTCCATCTAAGATTGACAGCAGTACTTGAAAGGGTAAACTACAGATTTAACTGTGTCTATGACTGTCATGCACGTGGAGAAAAATTTCTTTGCAAAGTATGTAAAAAGCAGAGTTTTAAAAAAGTAGGTGGGCTTTCCCTTTCTTTGACTCCAATTCAAGGAAATATCTCTCTAGGGATAATTGGCTAGGCTTAAAATGGCTCGCAAGGGCAGTTAGCCTAGTACTAACCTATGAACCTATAAAAGTTTTAAAAAGTACAAGAAGGTTTCTGGTACCTACACAATGCTGGAACCATATTGTAAGGAGGAAAGAAACCGAACGATTAAGTTCAACTGTATGAGAGGGTGGAGTTTTCCTTTAACAAGGACATTGGCAACCTCCAGACACTTGAGCCCATGCAGTTTGGTTTTGTCAAGAGCAAGTCATGCTTGTTACATTTGGTTGACTTCTTTGAGATGGTCACAAAGGCCATAGATGAGGAGAAGACTGCACACCACCTACCTTGACCTGGCCAAGGCCTTTGATACTATTCCCCACTCTGGTATAAAACTCTCTCAACTAGGCATCAATCCATATGTTATCAGATGGGTAGCAAACTGGCTCACTGATAGAACCCACCTAGTCAAAAAAGGGGAAGCCACCTCAAGTAGTAGACCTGTAACAAGCGGTGTACCCCAGGTATCTGTCTTGGGGTCTCTGCTGTTTGGGATTTACTTCTCAGAGGTGCAGGCCACATCTAGTGGGCTATGGCTGACCAAGTTTGTATAAGACTGCAAGCTGGGTACTGTCATCAGTTCCCCTAGTGATGTGGACATCCTCAGAGAGGATCTCGCCCAAATGAATGACTGGTTCCAGAAACATGGCCTCAAAATGAATGTCAAATGCACATCCCTTTTGGGGAGAATGATGTCCCCACAAATTATCATATTGCGTGCTTAGTACCTTATCAATCAGTTGTGAGGGACTCGGGAACCCAGGTTGATAGCAAACTGACTTTTGACCATCATATTGCCTCCATTGTATGGAAAGCTTTCTACTGGGCCCACCTCATTAGTAAGGGTATCTCATCCAGGGACAAGGTCATAAATAATATCCCCGTATTCTTCCCTTATAAGACCAATTATTGAGTACAATGCCCCTTTTGTCACGTACCTCACAAAGCACATGCAGCATCTGGACAGACAACAGGGATTCCTCACCCGGAGAATCCAGGGCCTCAGACATGTACCCTACACATACAGGCTAAAAGCCCTGTCCCTCTACTCCTCCTACAGACTCCTCAGAGGTCTGGCATACAGAGCAATCTCGGACCCCGCCCTGATGGGACTGCTGCGTATCTGCAAGTTGAGCGCTCCATTCGAGTAATCCGCACGCGCAACCTCAACCTGGTCTGTGACATCAATAGGACTTGTTGGTAGGTCAGATTTGTGTCCCAGAGACTCCCTGTTTTGTGGAATAGACTCCCTCTCAACATAAAGAGTACCTCATTAAACATTTTTAAGCGCAACCTGGATAACTGGATTTGGAACAGAAAATACACCCTTGGGATTCCACAGATGTCCCTGTTGGACAGTGGCATAAGGTGCTGACTTGTTGGAACATGGACTAAATTCTTGGTTAGGCTTTTACAGGCCTCGGGGCCAGTAGCCTAGTAACGTCCTATGATCCTGTAAAGAAGTACAATCTTGAGCACCACAGGAAGGCTCGACAAAGTCACTTAACTTAAAATTGACTTTATTGGGTGTAACTTAAAATTGACTTTATTGGGTGTAGCAGACTAAAACTTAAATCATAACTGAAATCGCCTCATTTTCATCATACATTGAACAGACTTCATCAGATGAACATCCCAACAGCAAAACATAAAATACCATACCTTATTAAAATCCACCAATGAAATATTGTCCATTAGACTTCCAAATTAATTACTTAAATCCTATTAGCCTTAATTCTAAATAAAATTCTCACAACCAATGAATAAACAATATGTTGTTGTGTCTTTTGGCTTTTCTGGGTTAGGGGTCACCACAGCGGAACTCCAGTCCACTAATGATTGGTAGTTGATTTTTACGTGCCAAGTTACCAGCCCTGACGCACAACCTTCAACGAAGGTACGCCCATTCACGCATGTCTCCACGCAGAAGACGCTCTGAGAACCGAACCGGACAGCGTCTTACTGTGAGGCGACAACGCTACCGCAGCACCACCACAAAAACACATTCAAAGGATACATATATTATAATAAAAAAACTTTTCTGTACCAGCTAATTTGTCTTAAAATGGAGGAACTTTTTGTGAAAAAGACAAAAGTTAAACTGGGACTCCATCTAGTGGCTTAAAATGTAATTACTATAAAAATTTCTTTATTATAAACTGTGTTGAACAGTTATTTCCATACCATATAACTGAACATATTAATGTGTTGAAAAAATAAACTATGTTGTATATTTATTTCAAAGAGTAATCTCACATTTGCAGCTCTGTTTTAATACAGGGGCTACCGAAATTTTTTCATTGATCCCCGGGGGGGTTGTTTGCTTCAAGAACAATTTGCAAATAGAGCTCTTTGAATTCAGTAGTGGTCTCCCAAGGCCCCCCCCCCTCTACTGTCCTTTGGTATCCATTCCATCACAACAAATGTATACTTTGCTAGGCTACATTGTAATGAATGTTTATAAAAATGCATTCTTCACATTACAGTTGCGAGCATAATAGTGCTCATAAAGTCTAAAACTGAGCCATTAGCTAAATATTTGGATTTTAAAATAAAAAAAACTATAGATGAGAGAGTGAAATATTAAGACTCTTGGGACTTAAAGTATTACACCTGACTTCATCATTTTTGTGACTATAGACGTTGATTTATTCAGTGTCATACCACATGACAAAGGTTTAGAATGGTTTGAGGAGGCATTAACTCAGAGGAGAGGTTTGACCAACAATGATTTTGTTTGTCTCGAGTTAATTGATTTAGTCCTGAAAAACAATTACATCTTTTTCGAAGGTGAATTTTTTCATCAACTGAAAGGCATGGCTATGGGGGCTTGTTGTGCCCCCCACATACGCAAATATTCTATCTATATGGGAACAAAAATTCATCTTCCAATATGGTTATGAATCTTGTTGGACCCTACACAAAAGATACCTAGATGACATTTGTTTATTCTGGCTGGTGACTGAAGATAAATGGTTAGAATTAATTAATTATATTCAAAATACAATTTTTTTGAAGTTTACTTTTAATATGGACACTGACAAGGTCTATTTATTTGGATGTTATGATCCATAAATTACATAATGGATGCACATGTACAGACAAAGAACTTTTTCTGATTCTTTTTTGTATTTTTCTACTGCACATCTGACGCATCAAAAAAGATGTATAGTTAGGGGACAGTTTGTCAGGGCTAGCGGAATGTGTTCAGAAAATGTATACTTTGATGTGGAATGTGCTTTATTAGAGAAAATGTTTTTGGAAAGGGGCTACCCCCCCAGAGTTTAAGGAAGTAAGGAAAGAAGTTGTTAATGAGAGAAGGGGTAGATATGCACCCATTTTAGGAATAAAAATGCTTGATTTAGGAGGTAATCAAGAGACTGTTGAAAATAATGAACACACAAGCTCCTAGTTAATGTTATTTTTAGGAAAGGACATAGTATAAAAAAACCCTTTAGAAAACCAGGGGCTAATGAATAGCAGGTATAACAAATAAAGAAAAAGGACTCATAAATGTGGTGTGTGCCAACAGTACCAATATATATGTAATAAAAGGGTATATATCCAGAGTCGTAACAGATTTATAGATGGGAAGACTTTTTCCAACTGTAACACCATAGGAGTGGTTATTTGGTCCAGTGTAAAGCATGTGATGCGTTCTATATTGGGGAAACCGAATGCACATTGAAAAAAAGAATTGGAGTACTATTATGGTGCTCTTAATTGTAATGTGAATAATGCACTTTCTAAACATTCATTACAATGTAACCAAGCAAAGTATATATTTTGTGTTGGAATGGATACCAAAGGACAGTAGAGTGGGGCCTTGGGTGACCACTACTGAATTCAAAAGCTCTATTGGCAAATTGTTCTTCAAGCAAACAAACGCCCAGGGCTCAATGAAAACATTTCGATAACCCCTGTATCAAAACAGACAACTGCAAAGTTATGAGGTTACTCTTTGAAATAAATACATAACATAGTTTTTTATTTTATCAGTACGGTATGTTCTTATATAACATGTTCAACAGAAATAACTGTTCAACGAGGTTTGTAATAAGGACATTTTTATGGTGAACATTTTAGGCCACTAGATGGAGTGCCAGTTTAATTTTCTTTTTTTTTTTTTCACAAAATTATTGCATTTTAATAGGCAACTAGCTGGTACAGGAGTTTTTTATTATATGTATCCTTTGAATGTCTTTTTTATATTTATTTCATTTTCTTTATTCATTGGTACTGAGAACTTTATGTAGAATTAATGATTTTTAATAGGATTTAAGTAATTAGGAAGACTAATGACAAATTGTCATTGGTTGATTTTAATGAGGTGGTGTATTTAATAATGTTATGTTGGGATATTCATCTGATAAACTCTGTTTGATTTATGATGACAATGCAGTGATTTCAGTTAATGCATTTATGATTTAAGTTTTAGTTTGCTACACCCAATAAAGTCTATTTTAAGTTAAGTGAATTTGTCGAGCCTCCCTGTGGTGCTCAAGATTGTACTATTTGGTTTGTGCTTTTTGGAGAACTGGTCTTTTTTTTCCTGAATGTGATGTCTAAAATCAGTAAATAAGTACCAAAAATATAGTTTTTCAAAAATTGCACAGTAACTAGCATAAAACGCAACTACTCCAGCCCCCAAAATATTTTTTAATATTAATCATTAAAGATGAAGTAAACTTAAGTGTAACTTTTTAAAAGTCTATTAAAACTCAGTAGATCAGCTCACAAAGTCTTGTGATAGTCTCAACAACAGTAAAATCTATAAATAACTATTTCACAAAAGTGCCATTCTTTTCCGCAGAAGAATTAAAATTGTGGAAGGTTTTTCCTAGAAGGTAAATTCTGTCTAGGAATGGAGAAACACTAGCTGACCACTGAATCTCAAAAGCTCACAAGAAAAGCGCTCCTCTTTGTCAGGAAAGCTCTGAAGGGATTGGTGCCCAGACTGCTGATTTTTCCTTGTCTGCTTAAGCCATCAACAGTCTGGGCATATGGAGGTGCCCTAAAACTTTGGAAGCAGTCCAGCCATTATACCCTATTCAGGATATACCCCATATTGCATAGGCTATTGTGGCAGTACTATAACTGGAGAATAAGTGTTTATCTAGGATATGTGTTTCTCTCTATACTGCTATGATTAACTTTAGAGGTCATTTCTCCCTATCTCAGCCAACATCTTGAATATCTGTAGTGACTTCATCTGAGCTTATTGCTTTCAAGGCTTCATTTTACTTCTGCTCTTGCTTCTAAAGTAGGTTCTTCCTCTCTCATCACAGGCTGTGTATGGCAGTGCATCTTCTGTGGGTTTTTCTTCATTCACAAGTTGCTGGAAGTACTCCTTCCATCGGCCTTTGTCTTGTGAACTGGTGTGCAGGTTGCTGCTGGCATCCCATATGAGGGGTTTCTATCCTCTTTCTTTCCCTTGCAAGCTGACAGTTTGCTTGTGCCATCTGCTGGGTCACTTTCCAGAAGCTGGTACATGCCACTGATGCCTTCTCTTCTGCTGGGACCACTTGCATAGCTTGTTTGGTAGGTAACCAGTATTCCTTCTTGGCCTACTCCATCTTTTCTCTTGCTTTTTTTTTTCTGCACGTCTCTTGACAGCTTCCTGGATTTTGCACTCACCAAACTCTTACGCTTTTTATTTCCATACCTGGCTCAGCAATACTTCCATAGCCTTCACACATGCTGTTTTGAGCTGCTGCTGCCATTCCAACTATTTCTCCTATTCTTCCTGAGGTGCCAGAGCCCTGAGTATTTGCTTGAGCTCTTTATGTTTTGCTCCAGTCAACTTCCACATCTTCAGCCTAAACTGACAACTACCTGTGGGTCACTGGTGGTACGTGGTGGGCCAAATGTTTCACTGGGGAAGACTTTGCAATCTCTCATTCTACTCCAATGCTCTTTGCTGACCAGGAGGAAGTCCACCTATGTTGCATGTTGGCCAGTGTTTTATGTAATCTTGTGACTGTTTTTCTTGTTGAACCATGTGTTGACAGCATCAAGCCATTTGCCAGAGGGAAGTCTGGAATGGCCCTTTTCTTTCTTTTACTCGCCCATGTAGATAACAGGCAGTCCTCCTATCTTCTATTTTGATATGAGGATTCAGGTTCCCTGGTTTATCTAGCAGATCTTGCAACTTCTAGCCAAATGCACTCTTTTCCTTGCCATTCCTCACTATTGCAACCTTGCTGTGAAGTCTAGGTTGAAATTTAATACTGCCCTATTTTTTCAATGGAGTCTGTCACTAGTCTGTCACTAACTTCAGTGACATTCCTCACTGTCTTCAGAAAGTACTCTCTCTCTCTCTCTCAGCAGAATTCCCACACTGTTTCTGTTCTGTCTTTCCCCTGAATAGTCAACTCTGGATCTCAAGTCAAGCCCTTCTACCTTGGCTCCTGGATACACAGAACATCCATTCCCCTCCTTGCCATCGTCATCCATTCCAAGATGTGTCCAGAGCTGTCCATAGGGGTCTATGGGCAACTGGCACAATGACCCCCCCCATCATTCGCATAAGCCCTACCTATTTTTGTCAACATTAGCCAGTGTGACCAAATCGCCTACAGACACGTTTTACACTGTCAAATGGCTAGCCATGACATGGTACACAATCTGTGATCTCTGCTCTCTTGCCTAGAGGATACTGCGTATTCTGCATGCCTAATGTGGTTGGTCTACACTACTATTTCATGATGAACCACAAGTGTCTGTGCTGTTGCCCATGACTTTTCAGTTTTGGGTGCAGTCTGTCATACCTCAAGTTTGACGTGGAAACACCCAGCATATTTTGGGGAGATGGGAGGAGTCCTACAGAGACATTTTCTGGAGGTCAGTATCAAACCATGTACTTTCTGCTTGGGAGGCAAAGACCTTAACCATTATGCCAGTTCTGTCTCTCTTTATAACTTTTAACACTTTGTATCTGTATAACAATAACACTGTAGATGGAACAGTTTCCACTGTCTGTGTGCAGATGGCAAACATAATGTAGTGCCTCATGCAGATGTTTTAAAGCAGAAACTGTTAAGTGTTACTGCATTCAGGTAAACTGACTATACCAGAATAAAAGAGAAAGTCAAATGACAATGTATTCCCCAGATTCTGAAACAATAGAGTACTGTGAATATAAAGGGTACACAATAGGATCAGTAAATTGTCCAAGAATGACATACTAGAACACTGACAACATATTGCTGCTTTCATTTCCTTCATCACAAGCAATTTAACTGTGACTAGAAGTGAAGTATTTTAGAATACAGAAGTACTCGCAGGAGTTTGAGCAGAGGATAATCAGAACTGATAATATGAATTCTTTCTGAGTTTCTATTTGAGCAAACCCAGTCAAACTTGGAAAAAAATTCAAAAGAGACATTGCTATGTATTTTTTCATTGTTAGAGTGATAGTCGAATAGAAAATGCTTCTAAATAAATTTTCCTCATGGGTAGCCAGAAGCTATAATGCAGATCAGGCAATCACAATAACTATTTAATGAAACCAGAAGATAATGATGAAAGAAATTGGCTAATTTGGAGTAAATTAACAGAATAGATGGTGACATGCATTTTCGTTACTTTTTTCTGTCATAATTATCTATGCACCTTTTATAAAGGATGGTATCCTGTTGTGCTATATCAGTATACATGTATCTTTAAAAACAAAAACTGAATAGCCTCTCTGAATCGCATCATAAAGTTAATAAACAAATACGGACCTTAATTCTTGGGATCAGTGTGGTTAACAAACTCAAACTAAAAATAAATAGAGCTTACCCCCTCGGTTCACATACAGGCCCTTTTCTTCCTTTTCTTTCTTGATAGCCTTGTTTAGCAGCATGACTGCCTCTTCATAAAATCCTTTAATATAACAAAAGACTGCAAAGTCGTTGTAGGTTAGCAGAAGTTGTTTTTGTGCCTCTGTGTATGTTTCACTTTCTTGTATATGACTACACTGTTCCAGAACCAACACACAATCATCAATGGCATTGTTGAAGTTTTTCAGCCTTCTGTATACTGACCCTCTGTAATAGTAAGCAAATTGCTATTATTATTATGTATATAGTACTACATGTCAACAAGAGCGAACGATTATGTAGTGTACAGAGCTTGATTACAGTCTGATACCTTAGACGAATCAGTTAAGTGCTTCAGTAGTGTGAGAACCCAATCTTAACAATTCAGTACCCCCTACTTCACCTATGATTAGCTGTTATGCTTGGCAGTTAAATCTGCCAGTAGTGATCAGCAACTTTACTTGTTACAGTTAACTACAACTGGCAAATGAGAAACTTCGGCATAAAATAGCGTAGTACTTAAATGATCTAAATTTTGTTTAGATTATTTGTACTTTATTCAGAAAGCTTTCTTTTCTTTTTTTTAACCAGGAAAAACAAAATCACAATGACTAGCATAAAAAAAAAATACAGCATATGACCCAACGTTGCTCGAGGTAAAATACACCACAATAATCTAAGTATAATGTTCATGAGTAAAGCCCTATTAATAATGAGTATACATTCAGGAAGGTACAATAGCTGATTTCCTTTTAGATTTACATACTGTGCTCTAAGGATAGTCTCAGATTTGTAAATATTCAGCTGAGACCACAAAATAAGGAATAATTTTGGTAAACTTCTCCATGAGGAGAAAAGACAATTCATTTAATACCGTGTATCTCTCTTCACACTGCTTGACAAAGAAAAGAACACAAGCAGCAATTGATGTCAAAAGTTCCTTATAATAACAGATTCACCAATAAGACAACTATACCATTCCCATTTACCACTTATTTTCATTTTTTTGATATTTGTAAATGTATGACTCCATATAGGTTGAAGACTTTTTTACATACCAAAAGTTAAGAAAAGCATGTTCAGTAGAGTTATCCCCAAAAATGGAAGTTTGGTGAATTAATGTTATACACAGCAGCAAGTTTATGGAGAGTCTGGAAGGCATTATGTAGTAAGAGAAACTACTGATATATGAATTTAGTAAATGGTAAGCATTCGATGCATGGAGCAAAAATTTCTTCCAACTAAGTTCGATGTTAAACTTTTTAAATGATGACCAGCAGGTGGAACAGTGCATCAGTAAAAAACCTAGTGAATTTAAGACTAAACTACAGAAGATGGTTTATTCTGAATATAAGAAATTAACATTAATATATCCACTTTTTTTTCTATCATTCACCTCAGTAAGCGGAGGAATTCTGGCATTTGACCCTTATGACCTTTATTAAATTCAGTTGTGGAATTACACTGATTTTGAGGTTGGAATGATGAGCATTAGAAGATGGGGCTAATCTTTTGACAGCTAGTTAAGTTAACAGTTTAACTCTTCAAAACGCCAACTTCCTTGCTTTGAAGGATAATGTACAGGTTAACAGGGAATTAATAGGTTAAAGGCCATGGCTATGTTTACCAAATATACTGGACAGGTTTTGTCACTTATTTACTGTTGTATTGGACTTTCCTTCCAGAAGCTGTTGTAGCATAATTCTGCTAAGTCCCATTTTGAAAATGAGTTTCGGAACATCTACAATTAAAAGTTAAAGAAATACAGAAGTTTTGAAGAAGTACTTAACATTTTACTGAGAGAGTAAGGATTGAGGGCTGATGCCTAGACCACAGACAACTGCAGTAATCCAAAGGAGAGTGTCACGAGTCCTGAAATAATTAGATTGACCATTTTTTTTGGAATTGTGTAGAAAAATGGAATTATGAATCTTCAAGTCTATTTTTTTCTTTTGGATGATAAAAACTGTTAAACTTTGTTATAAAGTCCTTCATGTCCCACAAGAAGGTAGCAATATGTTTAATAGATGTAAAGTATTTATTCAAAGAGTATTCTTTTATAATATTCTAGGAAAAATATTCCCTGGGATTTGGTAGGAATTGCTGCTATGTGCAAGCCTCATTTCAGAAGGTTTACATATCACTGTAATCTTTTCTGATTCAGACTTTTCTACTGCTATTGTTTTCCACCTGCAGGGGCCATAGCATGGATATCAGTTTCACTGGGGAAGCCACATGCTAATGTGGCAGTCCAGGGAATTGGCTAATGTTAGTTCACTATGTGCTCCCCTTGGAAATGGCTGCAATTCTCAGTTAAAGTGGAAGAGCTATTTACCACTTTGCCGAGTTGTTTTACTCTAGGAGGAGAAAGGGAATGCTGTATTTTGACAGTCTACCCATTCATTCCTATGGGAGTAGTTGTGGTAGAGACAAGTATAGCAGAGCTCTGTGTTTGCATGTGTATTTATGTGTGGACATGTTTGTGTGAGTTTGTAGGGCATGAATGCAATTAAATGAACGTGTCTTCCTGGAGCAGAAGTAGAGTATGCCACACACTGTCTGTTTTAGCCTATGTGGACTTGTTTGTAGATACTAGGCCATGAGTGTGTGTGTGTGTGTGTGTGTGTGTGTGTGTGTGTGTGTGTGTGTGTGTGTGTGTGTGTGTGTGTGTGTGCAGAAGTGTGTGTGTGTGTGTGTGCAGAAGTGTGTGTGTGTGTGTGTGTGCAGAAGTGTGTGTGTGTGTGTGTGCAGAAGTGTGTGTGTGTGTGTGTGCAGAAGTGTGTGTGTGTGTGTGTGTGTGTGCAGAAGTGTGTGTGTGTGTGTGCAGAAGTGTGTGTGTGTGTGTGCAGAAGTGTGTGTGTGTGTGTGCAGAAGTGTGTGTGTGTGTGCAGAAGTGTGTGTGTGTGTGCAGAAGTGTGTGTGTGTGTGCAGAAGTGTGTGTGTGTGTGCAGAAGTGTGTGTGTGCAGAAGTGTGTGTGCAGAAGTGTGTGTGTGCAGAAGTGTGTGTGTGCAGAAGTGTGTGTGTGCAGAAGTGTGTGTGTGTGCAGAAGTGTGTGTGTGTGTGTGCAGAAGTGTGTGTGTGTGTGTGCAGAAGTGTGTGTGTGTGTGTGTGCAGAAGTGTGTGTGTGTGTGTGTGCAGAAGTGTGTGTGTGTGTGTGTGCAGAAGTGTGTGTGTGTGTGTGTGCAGAAGTGTGTGTGTGTGTGTGTGTGCAGAAGTGTGTGTGTGTGTGCAGAAGTGTGTGTGTGTGTGTGTGTGTGCAGAAGTGTGTGTGTGTGTGTGTGTGTGTGCAGAAGTGTGTGTGTGTGTGTGTGTGTGTGTGTGTGTGTGTGTGTGTGTGTGTGCGCGCAGAAGTGTCTGTGTGTGCGCGCAGAAGTGCCTGGCAGTGCAGTGTTTGATTCATAGACATGGCAATGAGCCACTAATGAGATGTTTCTGGAACTTTTCCATGTCTTTGAATTGGAAATTCTCTCCATTCTAAATGACCAATTCCTTCATTAGCCAAATAGCATGGCTGAAGAGAATCCCTAGGGATTTTCTATATAATGGATACTCTTGTCAACAGATTTAGAGGATCTATCCAGATGTTTATCCAAGACTAAACTGAAATAAAAAAAAAAAAAAAAGTAAAAAGACAACTGAAATTTAACCAGACACAACATCTGTTGTATTTAATCACCAAGTATGCGAGTTCATTTAGCAAGATGTTTATTTGATTAGTGGGAGATGTACTTAAGCAAGATCTTTGCTTACTTAAGTAACGTATTTAGGATTCTGTTTTGGGCACTCACCAGTATAAGGCAGATTTTATCAAGGTTTAATTTGTAATTCTTACCTCAAGTAACAGTAATAGAATGAATAGAGGTTCAGTTGAAACATTTCACCTTAAATTATTCACGAATAACCTTTTAATACATTTTTCTCTGTACTGAATCAAGATGTTTTAATTGACCAGGTGTATAAACAAAACCAAATGAGGACTGAAATTGTCCATTCTGATTATATTGACTGCATGTTTGATTCAAATGCATTTAAAGCATAGTGATTTTTATTCATACTTTTCATTGATCAGTAGTGTTTATTTTTTCTAAGCTGTAGTTCCATTGTAGCTCCTTGCATGATTTTTGTGGTTAATTTGTTTTACCAGAATATATAACAGGATTTGCTGATATAGTAATCCCCTTAGAGTGGATTTGAAAGACAGCAATTAATATTGTACGGTAGTTTTAACTACAGTGTTTCAAAGAAAGATGACATTAGTAACTCAGTTTGATCTGTAACCTGTTTCCAGCAAGAGATTTATATTTAATCTCCAATTTGACCAAGTTTGTGGACTATTATGAATACTCTTGTTTTAAGTGCATCAGTCTGAGAAGGATGTAGGTCCAGTGCTGTAAAGCAGTTGAAATCTTGGTCTTTATCAGGAAGAAGTCACGTTTTTTTCTAATAAGAAATGTCTGTATTAAATCATGTATGATATAGATAATCATACATTTATATAAATGAAAATAAACCACATTGACACAGTTTTATTTGGAAATGTACATCACTTCTAATTTATCCAGTCACTCAAACATTACATAGCTCATTCAAATCCTTCCTTCTTTTAAACCTTGTTCCTTCTCTGCATGCATTGTTCTCACAATTCCCATTTTTTTCTATGTAATTTGCTCCTAGCCTTTTCTAAATATCACAATTCCCGTTGTTTTTTCTGTTACTATATTTACTACTACATTTGGTTTAGACATTGATTTTCATTTTCTAGTAACTGCTTTTTTTGGCAGCTACCATAATTAGCCACAGCAAGGCCTTAGTATGTCTACACAATTCTGATTCTGTACCATAGCTCAAAAAAATGTCCTTGGTTATACCAATTAGCTCACCCAGTATCTTTAACAGAGCTGTCTGCAGGGAATTTTCCCCATCAGACCTCCAACATCTGCTGTCTACCTGAGGAAAAATTCTTTGGAGTCTACTTGGGGTATAAAAATACCGGTCTAAATAATTCCAAGCAAAGATCCTAAATCTTATAGACTTCTGTTACATATTTGGCAGACATACATATATCCCCCATTTGTTTCTCTGTGAGCTGCTTATCCAATTTCTTCCCAGTCCTTTCAACCTCCTCTGATTCTTATAGTGATCATGCAAAATCACACTCCAATTATTCCTTTAACAGCAGCTTCTATGCTCAGTTCTACTAAAACTTAACCAATGCTGGTCTTTCGCTTAGAATCTCCCTATTTCTTTCTCTTTGCCTATACTCTATCAGTCCTTGATACAGAAGGCAATCTGTAGCCTGCGGTACAAATAAGTTCTTGGCCTTTTCCCATTCTGTTACCTTTCCCTCTCTAATTATTTGCTCCCAATACTTTGGCTGTTTGCCAGTATTCTCCATAAACTGCAGCCCCATCTTGCCTATTGTTTGTATCCCTAATTGCAGTCATCCCTATTGGCAGACTTTCCTTTCTCCATTCTTGTGTTGACTTAGTTCTCAGAATACTTTCTGCTACTTTATGAATATAATATTCTGCATGGTTATTGTCCTCCTTAAGGATCTGCATCCAATACCCCAGTCTCTTCTTGTTTCTTGATTTCATCATCCCTTTCCACTATGAATTGGACGTTTCTGCTTGTGCTATGTATAGGAGCCTTAACTGTGTAGCTTTGAAATACCCCTTCAAATCGGGTAATCCCAAACTGCCTTGTTCATCTGGAAGAATAAATTTATCTCACTTGACTGTTGCTGTCTTTCCTCCCAGATAAAATCCTTCAGCTCTTTATTGCTATCCACAACTTCTCCTCTGGTAGAAAAAAAAAGTGCCTGACCTGTGTATAAAGCTAAAAGGACTCAAAATATTTAACTGCTTGTATCTTGCTGTCCATATCCCTACAACAGAGCTTTTTTGATAATTTTTTATACGGACAGCTGAAATGAAAGTAAAATCTTTACCTTTTGGATAAAGACCATAAGGGTCAAACAAATGATATGTCTGAATTGTTTGCTTTGATAAAGCTGCATCTCAGTTCTAACTCCAAGTAAGTGTTCCTTTCATTGCCTGAGGAAAAGCCTAAAGTCAAATTCTAAACACAGCCTTTTATGATTCTATTATTATTATTGAAACTTAAATGTTGAAGAAAAAATACTGATTGCACCTTACAGGGTGCATATACACTTGCAAAAGAAACAAATGTGCTATAAATGTATAACTTAATTCTACAAGTATAAATCTGCCTTGGAGATGGTATTTAACCTCATTTTAATTTGTGGAAGGAGCCATCTCTTCACTTAGATTGCTACTGCACAAATATTAGGTGAGAGTTCTAAGGTCACAAAATCGGAGGCCCAATTCTTCTCATCTATCAAATTGTGAGGCACACGTTTAAGTTTTCACTTCTGTATTGTTCAGCAGATGCCAAAATATTTTTGTAACTTGGATGTTACGTAAATTCCATGAAGACACTATTAATTCCATTATACCCTCATGAGCATAATAATGTATTATCAGTGAAGCCTAGCTACTTTCTCATTTTTTGTGAATGTGTTCAGGTACTTCTAAAATAAGTCACAACTCTTTTTATACCAAAGATGTAATATAGCCATCATAAAAAAACAGCAATGCTAAATTTAGAATTAAAGCAGTTATCTCTACCAGCAACTGATCATGAACACCCCTAAACTGGATAGCTGAGCTAAGTTTGGCATATGACCCCTAACCTAACTAACACAAAAACCTAAAGAGGCTGTTTACAGCATGATACACTTGGTATGTAAGAGAGTTAATATAGAATGGTGGTTGTGGAATGTAATGCAGGATTTCTTGCAAAATTTACCTGGTGTTATATTTGTGGAAGGTTTTAGGGGTGATTTTAAAGTATGGAGGCCAACCGAAAACCTGTTTTGTGGGAGCATGGAACATTTAATTCGAGACGCTAAAATGGTTTAAGTGCAACCAGTGTAGAGAGATGGGTCGGGTCATACAGTGAGTAAATTCATAAAGGAATGCATGGTGTGTGGGGAGGAAGGATGTTTTTGGTTTGACTGTGCACAAGAAGAAAATCTTGCAGTACAAGTGTAGAAGTTATTGGAAAAAGTGAATGATAATTACAGAACAAATAAGGGTGGATGATGAGGCTGTGATTGAAGATTGTGAAGCTAATTTTAGTCAAGATCGTGATATACATATAGACATATGGGAAATTGAAATTGAGACCTGTAAGATTTTCAGATAACTTGAATACAATCAGATCAAGGGAAGTGGGGGAACTGTTTAGACCAGAAATTTATTTGACATTTCTTAACCACGTTGGTCCAACTGAGCTAAAGGCCATTTTCAGTGGAGACCCAAGGAGAAAAGCTCCAAATACAAAACAGTGTATATTATGTAAAATAAAGTAAATTTAAACAATGAGACAGAGAAATGAGAATATATCTGGTTAAAATTTCAGGCATAAGAAAATTTTTTAAAAGCAACTTGTACACAATAAACCTACAATGAGATATACTTTTAAACCTGTTGTATTAAGAAATTAGGGTATGTTATAAGACACAACATGATGAAGGTATTAGCATGTAGCAAAATAAGTGAAATGAAAATATAGGACAAAGGGTAAGAGTAAAAGCAAAAGTTAAGAAATATTCGTCCAAAAGATAAAAAAAAAGGAATAATGTTTGTTCTCATTAAACTGAGACCACTGTCTTGTAAACCAGTTAAGAAGATTATCAATATTGTAATGGAATGTAGAATTATTTGCTGATATCTGTTCACAAGTCTTAAGGTTTATACTTCTCAAAGATAGAAAGCAGGCCGAAAAGAATATGGGGACACAATTGTATGGAATTTGGGAAATGAACTATGCTCAGGAGTGAAATTTTTGTTTAATGATAGTGAAAATATTATACACTTACACTGTGCTGGAAGAATAACTGGTAGATATCGTATGAGAACAACATATTCAAACCAGTTTACTATCAAAATTTCAGACTGCATTCACTTGAACTGGTCGAAAGGCTGTTCTCCAGTTTATGCTACACCGAACCAAATATGTTCAACTCAACAATTGCTGTTGTGAGGTCAATGATGTGCTTGGAGCTCACACTACAATGGATATTGGGAAGTGTATCTTTTTCCTCACAGCAGTGCGATCTCTGAGCTTGTGTATATATAAGTAGCGGGGGTGCAGGGGGCTTGCCCCCTGCAAAATGTTAGTTGGAAATCACTGGAAAGCAAGGTATGTTGGGTAATGTCGACAATGTCGAATATAGATGCTGACATTAACGTTTTCATTATTGTGAGTAGCCAATGTTTTTATTTTCACAGCTTTTTTTGAGTAACTCATTACTCAACCGACTAAGTTTAAGAATTTTGATAGTAAACCATTCAGACGAAAAGGAGTTTATGTAAGTTAATGAAAGGGAAAATTTGAAAACATATCTGTTATGGTTAACATGAGTATTGGGGCAAAAGCTTTCCTCTCTTGTTTTAACTTGATAAAACCATGGTATAAACAAGTAGCACCAGCTTGAATCTTGTCATATTTTTAATAAGAATGTAAAGTAATCTTCGACACTGATCTTGCAAAAGAAGTTATGCCTAGTTTAGCAATTTGTAAGCCAGTATTCCTGTACAACTACATTTTTTCCTCTTTTGTATTAAAATGAGAGATCTTAACTGTAATTTGAGGAATAATAAAAACAAAAGTTAATCATGATAAAACTGCAGGAGGTAATGGAGTGGCTTAAGACTATGGAATACAAGGCATTTTACCTAGACAATAGGAGTGCTGAGTGGGACTATTTGTTGATGTCAGAGTGGTATTATGGTCATAGGCTTTTGGATCAGTTTTTTGTATTGAAGTGAGAAAATGATGGCATTTTTCCTTTAATATCAAGAAAGGTGTTCAAAACAGATGAAATTAATCATAACATTAGGCCATTTTGGAAGGAACATTATACTAAGAGCTTTTTGTAGGTCATAGACAGAGAAGTGGCTTATGTTTAAAGAAAAGTACAGAAAAATATATATAGGTGGAAACGCAGTTGAGAAAACAAAGGATATAAAAAATGAAAGAATATTGAATAGTTTAGAAGAATAAAAAGGAAAGTAAAGGAATTATTGTGTAAACCCAAACTTGGTTAGGTAGGGAAAAGGAGGGAGGTATCTATATACCTGGCAAAAATTGTAAAATGACTGAGGAATAAGGGAATTGAAAGATAGGAGAGAATCAAGGTACAGTCAAAGATAAGGATATTAAAATTATGGATAATAGTGAAAGCTTGTCAAGGAGGTTTATAGAGAAAGCAGAATTGAAGTCAATAACGTGGTGTGAAACTTTTTGTAGAAGGAATTGAAAAATTGCAAAGTAAGATCACTCTGGAATTAGTGGGTTCATCACTAGGGAAGGGATGGTACAGGTTATGATTTTGGGTGTACTGATGAGCACAAGAGATTTTTTTTTTTGTTTAAAATATTGAAGGAATGGTTTGAGTATAGGATGCAGGAAAGTAGTACATGTGAAGGAAATCTAGGATTTACATGGAAAAAAAAAGTATAAAAATATACAAAACTTGGATATGGATGACACTGAATAATGCATACTATGAAATGTTAACCTGAAACCGCATTTGTAATATTTCCATTATGTATGAATTAATGAATTGTTAATTTTGGCAAAGATGATAGTTGGGTAGTAGTGGACTGGGCGGTGCAGTGGTTAGAGTTGTCACCTCACAGCAAGAGGTTCTCTGGTTTGATTCTTGGCTGGGTGCCTTCTGTGCAAAGTTTGCATATCCTCCCTGCATTTGCGTGGATTTCCTCCTGGTGCTTAAGTTTCTTCCCACATTCCAAAAGACATGCATCTGGAGGATTTCTCTCTGGGCCTCCGCTGAAAATGGGCTCTGCCCCAGTTGGACATTCCCAGTAAACAAATGTTAAAATGGAGATGACAGACTTTATGGATGAATTGGTGCTAAGTTTATGGTGGAAGACATAAGCAAGGCATTTAATTGCATGAGTTGTAAATGTTTATGGGAAATGTTGATGCAATATAATTGAAAAACAATGAACGTGTTAAGGATGGTAAATGATAACAGAATTAGAGTAATGATTAATGGATGGTTTACTGAAAAGGTATGTGCAAAGACTGATGAGACATGGCCAACATATGAATGAGCAGTGGATTTTCTTTAGTGATGAATGTTCATTGTGTTATGAGTGGTATACTGGGTGAGGGGTCATATAAATTGCAGAACTGTGTTGATTTATTTATTTTTCTTCTTTTTTTTTTAATCCTACACAAATGTTAGTTATTGCAAGAAATGAGATTTGGATGAAAAAAAATGGCGATTTTTATTTTTATTTTCAGTTTGATTACCGGGGGAAGTCCACTGGGCTTGAGAAGCCCTTTTTCAGTGGAGACCCAAGGAGAAAAGCTCCATAAAACAGAATACAGCAAAGAAAAACAGTAAAATGCATTTGCAGTAAATACAGTAAAAGAAATACAGTTGCAATAAAATCAGTTACAAGTATCAAAAAGTGAGATGTAAATTAATTTACATGAATGCAATGCCTTTGAAATCTAATAACTATATACAATATTTACATTTAGTAAAGCTATCATATGAGAGAGACCTTTAGATGGCTAAGTGAGCCGTAGGTGCTTGATATTTTCCAGGAGAAGATGTCACATAGGAGATAGCTTCAGAAGGCTAAAGTGGACTCTAGGGAGTTTAGGCATCAAAAGGGAGAAACCTTGCTTTGCTTAATGGGATCCAAGTGGGGAGAATGCAGCTACATATCCATTTTGAGGAGAGGTAGGAGTAAAGCTGTGGTTTGAAATTATCTAAGTTTGGCAATGTCCCAAGTGTGGAAGGGAGTAAATTCCATTTTTTGCCTAGGGAGAAGGAGAGGAGGAGTTTTCCAGCAGGTTGTTTTGGTTTATGGATGGAAATTAAGTTTTGATCAGAACGTAGAGTTCTATTAGGGGTATAGGGGGGAAGAATGTTTGTCAGAGCAGGGCATTTGGTTTGACAGAAAATGAGTCTGAGTTGTGGTAAGTTGGAGATGGTCAAGGTAATTAGTGAGTTCTAGCCAATTCAGAGATTGAAGGGAGGTACAGTGATGAGTAAAGTAAGTAGATTTGGAGGCAAATTTAGAAAAGTTATTGTAACAGATTTCAAGTTTGGAGGTGAGGGAAGAGGAAAGGTTGGTTAGAAGAGGAGCTCCATACAGTAAGGAAGGGAGGAGGTAGGTAGAAGCCAAAGTATGTCTAGTAGAAGAGGAGAGGAAACTGTTATTCCTATATAGTATACCTAGTTTTTGGTGGGTTTTCTTTATTTTGCTGTATGTGGATATCGAACTTAATTTGTTCATCTATAGTCTCACCAAGAAGTTTAGCAGAGGAAACAACTTCAATAGGAAAGCCGTTATGGCTAAGGACTTGGAAGGAAGATTTATCATAGGAGAAGGATTTGGAAGGGGGGAATAGGAGAATTTTAGATTTATTTGCATTTAGAGAGGTGAGTTTTGGTGCATCCATAATTCGGTAGTAGAGAAGGCTGAGTTTGTTAGAAGATCGGGGAGGTTAGAGGCAGAGCAGATGTTAGAAGATCGGGGAGGTTAGAGGCAGAGCAGATGAGAGTAGAGTCCTCAGCATACTGAATGACAGCCTCAGGAATGGCAGAGTGAAAAAATGTTGATAAAGATATTGAACAGCATGAAAAGAGAGATGCTTTCTTTCCATTTCACAGCCTGAGATCTGTTAGAAAGATAACTTGAAAACCAGGATAGTGTTTGGGGAGAAGTTTAAGTTAGACAGATGACTAAGGAGATGCTTATGGGAAATGGTAAGAAAAGCTTTAGAGAGATGGAGAACAGTAGATGCATGATTACCAGAATCCCGGGCTTGGTTGACAGTTTTTAAGAAGGAGAGCAGAGCTGTTATGGTACTATGCCCAGGTCGGAAGCCATGTTGGGTTGGAGTTGGAAGTTGGTGTTGGATGAGAAAAGGCATAAGTTGGAGATGGATGCATTTTTCTAGGATTTTAGAGATTGGTGAGCGAAGAGCTATAGGGCGGAAGTTAGAGAAGTTTGTGTTTTTTGCCTCCCTTGTGGAGGGGGAGGATGTAGGCTGAATGCCAAAGTTTGGAGACATAGGATTCCTTTATGGATCTATTGATGAGGATACTGATAGGGAGTGCTATACCATCAGCAGCAGATTTGAGAAAGGTAGATGGGATATTTTCTGGAGCATTAGAACAGGGTTTAAGCTTGGATAGGAGATTTTTGAGGTTAGTTGAGACTGATTTAAGCTGAAAAATAGGAGAGGAGTTATTGGGGAACTGAGATGAGAGAGGACTGGTGAGGTGGGTTACTATATGGGAAGGTCTTGGTTAAGTCAGATATTGACTGGATGAAAAAGTTGAATTGAGAGGCTAGTTCAAGGTCAGATTTGCTTGGGTCAGGGCAAAGGTTGTTTTTGGAGCCTAGGTTGAGAAGAGAGCTAATGGACTTCCAGAAAAGCTTAGGGTTTTTGGCATGGTTAGACTACAACTTAGTATAGTAGGATTTTTTTTATCACTGATGATTTTTTTGCAAGGTTACACAGCTGTGTGTATAGGAGATGGGTTTCTGGGAGTTTATCTTTATGAAAGAGCTTCCAGGCTTCATCTCTTTGAAGCATGGTTAATTTAGTTTCTTTGGATATCCATGGGGCACTGTTCCTTTTTACTCTTTTGTTTCTTAGGGGGGCTAGGGAGTTTAGAGTTTCCAGGAAGGTAGAATTAAAGTATTCTATGGCATTGTCTAGAGGAAGGCTTTTTAGAATGTTCCAGTTCATTTGTTTTAGGATGTTGGAAAATGTTTTTGGGTCAAATTTACTATGGTTGCGAGTTTGAATATATTGATGCTGATGTGGGGTAGAAGTAGTTGCGCGGAGGATGTAAGCTGGGAGATGGTCACTAATAGAGTCAGGGTTGATGCCAGAACCGGAAATTTTACTAGGATGGCTGACTAGGATCCAATCTAGAATGGATCCTGGGGGGTTTGTTTTGTTAGGTCTGGTGATGGAGAGGGTTAGGTGAGTGAAGTTGATGAGATTAATAGATTGGGAGAGATTACAGCTGATTTTGTTCCAATCGATATTTACATCACCTAGCATGTAGGTTTCAAGGTTAATATTAGTTGAGACCCATATGAGTATATCTTAAAGGGTAGAGGAGTTTTGCCTGGGAGGGATATATAGGGCAATAGGGTTTTGTAATTGTTCATTTTTAATAGACCAACTGTTAGTTCTGCATTGGCAAATTGAGGTGTTGGCTTTGGGAAAGGGATTAGAGTGAGAAGATTAGAGGAGATTAATGCAATGCCGCCGCCTTTTCTATGAAGGCAGTCACATCTGAGAGCATAGAATCCAGGAGGAAGGATTTCAGAGTCTGAGATATGAGGGTTGAGCCATGTTTCAGTGATGGCTACGATGTCCGGTTGGTTGTGGGTAAGCCAAGCTTGGAACTGGTGAGTTTTGTTATTCAGACTTTGAGCATTGACTTATAAGTTTGAGGGCACTATGGGGGGGGGTAGAGTTGTTAGGGGGCAAGGTGGATAGCTGGCATTTATGGGAGAGTTTGGTCCAGGATTGGGGTGAATGTCTCCAGCTAAGAAGAGGTTTTTAGAGGGAGTTGTCTTTAATTGTTTTTGTTTGGATTTTAATTGTTCACGAGGGAGAAGTATTTCTTTGAGAATAAGTGTTTTAGTAGTGGGGGAGGTATTTCTAACTCTGAATAGGTACAGGGGCTTGGGCTGAATCGGGGAAGAAGAGATGAAATAGAAATAACTATGCAAGTCTGTTTTGGAAAATTTTTTCATTGGTTGTATGAGAGGGTGGTGAGACTAGTAGTTGGTGGGAAGTATAGGAGGTTGCATGATAGAGGAAGAAGTAGGGCTTTGACGGAAGAGAACATGGTTGACAGCAAAGGAAATGGAAGGAGTAGACTGTGGGTATATATGGACTATAAGTGAAGGTTTATATTAGGAAGAGAAAGAGAGGAGAGAGAGAGGATAGAGTAAAGGATTAAGGGTAATTTAGTATAAGACAGGGAAAATGGAGATAGAGGAAGGGCGGGGAAAAAGAATTAAGGTGTGTAGGGGAGGTGATAAGGGTGTGTGTCTGATAGGATACTGAGATTAACTGTAAGGGGAGATGGGAGATCTATGATTGGGTGGTGGGAATTTAGTAGGTGTGGACAGGTTAGTATAAAAGTAGAAGTAGTAGGGGTGGGTGTGTTGCGGGTAGGGTATAGGAGTGGAGTGAGCCCGCAGGGCGAACGGAGTGGGTAGAGCCAAGGAGAAGGGCAGCCAGCGAAAAGTTATCAGTGGAGCAGAGAACACCTCAGAGGTAAGAAGGCACAATGGGAAAGCACTGAAAATGAGTTGGAAGGAGGCAGAGGAATTAGAATGATTAGGAGATGTAACTGGGCTGTAGTAGAGTAGTGGAGTATAATAAATTACTAGTATGGCTAGAGAGGAAGTAGTTGGGGGAGAAAGAGGGCAGAGAGGCTTTGGAGAGCAGCAGCAATACTGACAGCCAGTAATAGGTATCAAGATAAAAGATGAACAATGCCACCTAGTGGCCAAGCAGGGAAACAGAAAAGAGCGCTAGCTGTTAGAGGGCTGAGAAGTAAATCAGGAGAAAAAAAAAGGGGAATTTATATCTGTGGTAGGCTGCTAGCAAAAGCACAATGGGTAAGAACTAAAACAGTGTTGGTAATACAATGAATCATAAATTGCTGTAAGGTACATACACTAGTATTGATTAAATTCTAGGGGCAGCAGAGTGGTTTCAGGAACACTGTAGGGTCTCCTTAGTAATTCCGAGTCAGGACAGGAAGCCTGGGTTCGAAGTAGGGCAGTGGGAGACACCTGGGGAGGTACAGATGTCGAGAACAAACTGAAATTGAAGGGAAAGAATATACAGTGGTGGTGCTGTGGTAGCGTTGTCGCCTCACAGTAAGACGCTGTCCGGTTCGATTCTCGGCTAGAGAGGGTCTTATGCGTGGAGACATGCGTGAATGGGCGTACCTTCGTTGAGGGTTGTGCATCAGGGCTGGTAACTCTGCACGTAAAAATCAACTACTAATCATTAGCGGACCGGAGTTCCGCTGTGGCGACCCCTAACCGGGAAAAGCCGAAAGACACAACAACAACCTAGATAAAATGTTCTGCAATTATAACGGTGGTAAGAGGCTGTTCTTTTAAATAAACCTTTCTTTCCTTTTACAGAGGAGGCACATGGCCTAGTGGAGGGTAGCAGTGGAGGAGTAAGCAAGAGTTAACTGTAGAGTTAGGGGATAACTAAGAGGGAGGTTAGGGACAGCAGTGAGGGTCAAGTAATATGGTAAGAATTAAAGCATCATAACTGCAGCAATGAAAAGCATCACAGTGAAGACAAATAAAACAATTGTCTATAGCTGAAGCACATAACAGCCGAGCATTATGGCAGAGGTAAAATACACAGTCGGTGCAGTACTAACAATCATATGGCTACAGCATTTGTTAAATGCTGTTAATTGCAGTTGGAGGTATTAGGCAAGATAGATAAATAATGACTGACATAATAGTACAAGCATAAATAGCACACTGGCATAAGCAGTGTAGCTGAAAGAAAAGTACATTCAAGAGGAACAGAAAATATTAAGCATTATAAATTCAGTAAAAGAGCAGGGAGAATATGAAGTAACATACTGAGCATTATAGAGCGTTTATGAAAAGGGAAGAGAATTAACTATAACAGATTGCTATTATGTGTTTCTACTGAGTGCACAGGGTAAATCGCTCCAGTTTCAATACAGGCTCAGAATCCGAGCCTTGAAACGCGTACAGTTGATGAGGATTCACTACTGCTGAAAAAATATATTAACGGCCAGCTCACTGCCAGTAATCGACAGGGAAGCCGTTAAACATAAGGTAAATACAGCAGCTTAGTCAAGTCATGCTACAGAAAGGCAGGCAATGCAGCAAAGGCAAGAAGAGACAACCAGTTAGCCAGCAGTGGGAAATAGCCGCTAGTGTTCCGTGAGATGCCAGAAACTAAGTCTAGGCAGAAGTTAAGCGCTAGACGTCAGAAGCCACATCAGTATCAGTCATATGCATGAAATACTTGGAAACCAAGTTTTAGAACATGGACAGAGTGGCGTTCAAAAGCCACGGAGTTTGTATTGTAAAAGGTTGAAATCTCTTGACACCAGGGCTCGGTATGTGTGCTATACAGGTAAATATAAGCTAGGAATAGCAAGGCAATACACAGGGGCTCGGTACTTAAGCTGTTAAGGCATACATTAGACTAGATATAACTAGGGAATAAGCTGGCCATCTGTCATGTTAGGAAGCATAATAACATTACAAATAACATGACATGAGCAGACCTATTTGATAAGTAATGGTGAGAGAACCGCCAACACACCAGTAGACTCGGAGGACTGAGCCAAAACTGCAGAGCAGGAAACCACAAACTGGTAAGAAAGGGCGGAAGAGCCGCCAGCAGAGCCCACCCAAAAGTGGGATTATAACTGAATAATAAAAGCAAGGGTCCAGGTGATGTAATTTAAAATATGAATACATCTGCTTTTCTGGTAAGTGAGTTACTTGGAATAATGTTTGGTACAATGAAAAGTAAAGAAACAATGGGAGGTAGTGATAGAAAAAAATAAATAAAAGGAATAAATTATTTCTGGAAAACTTGTAGGTTATCATTTAAAAAAGAAAGTATTTGATTAATTCCACTATTTACGCATGTTAGATTATATAGGAAGTGTACATGTGCCAAGTGAAAAACCGACAGAAATAATGCTCTTTTTGTTTAGTGTCATATGAGAATTAGGACTGGACTTAGCAAAAAGGGGGATTTTACCTGGAAGAAAGATGGTTAGGATTACTATATCCTGTTGGTATCTTTGTACTTAAACAGGGTGAGATGAAGAAAAATAGCTTGATGGCTAATATTTTTGAAGTTAAGCATGGATTATTTTGGGATAAAAAAGGAAAAGTGTATGAATGAGGAATTTTAAGAATACTAGAACAATATTTTGGAAAATAAGAATTGAAAACAAAAATGCAAGAATAATATTGTAAAGTGATGTGAATTTTGTGTTACTTCTTGGAATGGATTGGGAAATGAGGTAGTTGATGACTATAAGGGGAAGCAGGTCAAGATTTGGATGTGTTAAGCAATGAGTTTTTTATGGAAAGTAACTATTTACAAATTACCTGTAAAGGGCAAAATGTTACAAGAGTGTGTGACAGGCTGTGTATATATTGTAATCAAATAGAAGTAGCAGAATTGTTCCTTGAAATGTGAAATGATAAAGTCTGGGATTGGTATGTAAAAGTATTGTTTAAAGCATAAAAAAGCAGAGGATGTGAAAATTAGTGATTTTTGTGTAGATTCTATGGGAAGCATATTGGTACAAGGGTGAGTGGGGAAATACGGAATGAAAGCGTGTTTAACAAAGGATGGACTCTTGCTGATGTTTTTGGAAAGTATAAGATTTTGGTTGTGGAAAAATTAGGAGGTGATAAGTTTTGTATTTTGGTAGACTGAGATGGAGTTTTGTCACTGTAAATGTATACATTCAAAATGTTATAAATATTGTAAATGTCATATGCAAATATTCTGTTATACATTAGATGAGATTTATGTACTTGGCACGGTATTAGATCCATGTTGCCTGATTTTCGTCCGGTTCAAACGTATGGGTTGTCTAATCTGACCTTGCTGCTGAATTTGAAGTTTCATAAGATGCAACGCTCTGACTCCACCCTTACCTGTAGTTCCCTAGACTCTATCTTTGAGTTTGCCCTCCATTTTTTGAGGTGTATGAGAAACCTGCTACATAAAAAGAACCATCCATAATTTAGATGGTCTCAAGTTGAGGAATGGTGGATACAGTCTTGCATGACTATGGACAGATGTGGAATAAGTCCACTCAATCATCTAAAAGCCATAGCTGACAATTTGGAAGAGGGTAGGAGGGAGGGAGTTTGAACCGGATGAAAATCTGACAACACGGCTCTGTTTTAAGTACATAACTTTCGTATGCAATGTTGTCTGTTTTCATCTGTGTTAAATTTGTGGGACAGAATTCCATGTTGTCAAACTGGGTGGTATCAAGGAAGGACATTCCAGAGTATGGTGGAATCGAAGGAAGAACGTGATCTGGATTGCGTGTCCAATATGTAATGAGACACAAAGGTGTGTACCATTGCCCATGTGGCTATGGCACAAAAGCAATCGGTGGATAATCCTCTGTTAAATGTTTGAAGTATAAACTGCTCTAGTGGAATTGGATTTTGTTTTGTGGCAAGGGCAAATGCTTATAGATTGATAATAATTAATATAATTTGACAACTAGCTATCAACCTTAGAATCTTCTCTTCTCAGTTTTGGTTTAGAAATGGAAATGGACAATTGATGATCCTTTCTGAATTATTTTGTCCTGTGGATATAGAATATGAGCTGCCTGTGTATATTTAACATATACAATAAGCATTCTCCTTTGTTTGAATACCTGGGGAAAAAAACACAGGCAAGTTTATTGCTAAAACTTCTGATGGCACTTAAGGAATAAAGGACTTGTTAGTTCTAAGGGAAACTCCATCTTTGTGAAATACTAGATATGGAGGTTTAAATGATAGGGCTTGTAACTCTGAGATTAATCTGGCTGATGTCATTGTCACTAACAAGTTTGTTCTCCAAGTAAAACATTTTATATCTGTAGCGGTAGTGGGTTCAATTGAAGCCAGAGTCAGCCTGTAGCACAATGATGTCCCATGTAGGGCTGGGTCTCTAATGGGAGGTATTAGTAGAAAGGTACCTTTCAGGAAGGCTTGGGAGATTTCCATTGAAGCTATTGTAATGGCTGCAATATCCAGCTTCCATATTTGATATGAAGACAACTGTACGTTGATGGTGGCAGAGCTGGAGCAGTTATCAAAGAGAATGGATATAATTCTAGTATGGACGCAACCGGTGCTGAAAACTGATCTAGGCCTTTGGAGTAGGCCCAAATCAAGATTCTCTTCCATTTACTCTGATAAATTTTTCTAGTGGATGGTTTCTGAGAAGTAGAAAGAATACGGACTATTACAAGAGAAAGCCTGGCGTCTCTGGCTATGGTTAAAATTGTAGGAACTATGTGGTTAACTTTATCTACTTATGGTTTAGAGAAGGCAATCTGGATGGGTACATCAGTAGGTTTGGATAATAATCCGACATCCAAGGGAGATAAACAAGAGGAGACCACAGTTAGGGGAATAATGTCTGTTGGGGCCCAAAGGGGGTAATGAGAATCACCCCAGCCTTACACAGTCTTGCTTTCTGTATGAACTTGCTCATTAGAGACAAAGGGGGAAGGCATACAAGGTGAACTAGACCATCCCTCAGTGACCCTCCCTGTGGAGGGAGCAGGACAAAATACCTGCTGCATTTGTAGTTTAGATAGGATGCAAAAAGGTCCTAGCAAGGTTGGTCCCAGTGACTGAAACGTGTTACTGTAGGATTGAGAGACCACTCGTGAGGCATCAGAACTGTTCTGCTCAATTTGTCCACGAGTACATTGAATAACCCGGGATGTGTGTTGCTGCTAGAAAGCATTGTGAAGACTTTGCTCATTGACAGAATCTCATAGCCTCTTGACATGGAGGATAAGAAAATGTCTGTTGCTGTACAATACCAGTGCCATGTCCACCAGTAGGGAAATCACACCCTTGGGAAAGAGTTCCTGAAATGGCTGCAATACTAGGACTGCTCTCATCTACAAGATACTGATGTGGTGATTGACCCCTAGTAATGGTCATGTACTTTGGACCATTCTCTGTCGAAATGCCCCCCTCAATCTGGAAGAGAGGCATCCATGATGACTTTTGCCAATAGTTATTCCTCCTGGAAATTGCAACCCTCATCACATTTTGGGACATTAGCCACCAAGTGATGTCTGCAGATCTGTGGAATTTGGATTTTTGAATGTAAAGTATGAATGCATTGAGACCACTGTACTGCTAAAGTCCATTGCAGTACTCTCCTGTATGTGGAGACCATGAGGCTTAAGACTCTGAAGTAATCTCACTGTTAGTGATGGGTGAGTAAATTACAGGTAAAGCAGTGAGATGAAGTCACAGAATTCTGTCTGGGGAAGACTATTTGCAATTTGTCTAGGTGACATCCTAAGAGCTCTATACTCTGTGTTGGAGTTAGTTGACACTTTGGTAGAGGTACAGATACTAGTAACACCAAGTGTCTCCGTTGTACAGGATCCAATAAAGGCAGTCCCACGAACCGTTGATGGATAGTAACAGTAATAATAGTAAATCTCCGTCAGAAAATCTAATCAGTCCACAACCAAGCAATAATTAGTGTAATTTATTAAAATACAGTGCGAAATGCGTAATAAATTACACTAATTATAGCTTGGTTGTGGACTGAATAGTTTTTCTGACTGAGATTTACTGTTATTACTGTTACTATCCATCAACGGTTTGTGGAACTGCCTTTATTGGATCCTGTACAACGGAGAACACTTGGTGTTACTAGTTTTTTCGTTTTTTCTCCGTTTTCCATTTTCTTGGTGTTTTAGAGGTACAGATACTCCTAATTACAGTAACAACTGGAGTACCCTGTCCAGATGGAGTAACAGTAGATGCTTGGTGGTAGTAGTCAGGAGCCAATTGTCAAAGATGAGGAAGACTTGGATTCCCACTACGCCCGGGTGCACCACTACCGCTGCAATGATCTTGATGAACATCCTGTGGGCTGTGGTGAGACTGAATGGCAGTGCCCTGAATTGGTAGTGATACACTCCCATCTGGAAGTGAAGTCTCCTGGACTGCTTTATTTTGACATGATAGTAGGTGTCATGGAGATCTGTGGAGCCCATCTATTCATCCTTCCTCAATTGAGGTATAATGGACTGTACCGTGACCATCTGGAACTTTGTTTCACAAACTGATTTAGGTGACTGAGATCCAAAATGGGTCCGAGTTCCTTTTCTTTGGTACTTAAAAGAACCTGGAATAGACTCTAACTGGTTGTGGGGGCACCAGTTGGATGACTTTATCTAGCAGCTTTGAAATTTGTATGGCTAAGTCCCACTGACTGACTGGGTGAAACATTGGGGACTTCCTCCTTTTTTTGGGGCGGGAGATAAGATAACTGACTGGCCTGTGGATATAATTTTTTAGCACCCAGGAATCTGAAGCTACTCTGCACCAGGCTTGAGGGTGTAAAGATAGGAGCCCCCCCAACTGCCTCAAGTGGAGCAGTCAGGCAACCATTCAGAAGTGGTAAAAAGCTTTCATGAAAAAGGGATCCAAAAAAGCTTTGTTTATGCAGTCCACTTCTGCCTGTAGAGCACTGTCATTTAGACATTCCCCTGGCAGAGGGGGAGGCAATACTACCACTCTGGGAGTTGTGGAAAGTACTCTTGTAATTTGCAGAACCACATCTTTTTCCTTGATCACTGGTTCCTATAGCAAGCTGTTTGTGGGGTCTAGAAGTGTACTCCCACCGCATTGCGTGTCTTACACTCACCAGGAGTCAACAGGATGGTATCTTTAACTTTAGGTCCAAACAATGTGGCCCCGCACATCCAGGTGTGATGGTGCATGGTGATGCCAGTGCCTGTTGCTCTGGCCATGCCATCAGCTGCATTAGAGAGTAAATGCATGACCACATTTTTGGAGGATTGCAAAATGGGAAGCTGGGACTCTACTGTTTTATGAACATTCTCTGATAATACCCCTGAGAGGACCTTGATGAACTCTTTGGTCAAGTCTCTCTGGAATCTTGTCAAACAGTTCACTCATCTTAGAGTAACAGTCACAAATACACAGGCCTACTTACCAAATCTGTCCATTGTCTTGTCCTAAAATCTTTATTAGGAGGATGAACAGAAGAACTTTATTTCAATAGTTCTGGTGGTTGCGGTCACCATCACAGCTATCGGTGGACCCCTACTCCAGTGTTTCCTGTCCTTGGGTGCAACCAGGATGCACCCAGAGGGATGGGCTCCACCACATCAGGATCATTCCATGCTCATTGAGTCATGAGGTCGATAACTGCGTCAATATGAGGTATCACCAAAAATGATGTTGGTCTGGAACCAAAAGCTTCCAAGAACACCGAATCCATCTGGTAACGGGTCATGGATGACTAACCCTCTCTCTGCTTCATTACATTGAGAATGTCACCAAAAGTGGTGATTTGAGAAAGGGTGCAAGGGGAAGCCTCTCCTTCTCAGTTAGTATCTTCAGTGATAGACTCTGAGGAATAGTCTTAGTGCTTCTGTTTGCATGCCCATTTTCTGGGGTCTCCTCCTTGGGGAGCAACAGAAGGTTCAGAATTGGATAGGGGACTGACAAAACAGACTTCCTCTGAAGACCTTGGGAATGGCTGTCCATGTCCAACAAGATGATGAGAGGAAGCAGACCCCAGCTAGAGCTTGGAGTTGAGCTGGATGTAGGCATCTTGCATTTGGAACTTACCAAGACCCTTTCAAAGGCCAAAGCTACCACTGGCACCAAGAACTACCCCCAATCTAAGGAAGGAAAGGAGTCCTAACCACCGATGACTTGAGTTTCCAAAGCTGATCTCTGATCCAAGCGGTTTAGAGCCAAAGTCCCAAGTGGGAGAGATGTTCCAAGAATCTGTCAAGTCACCCTCTTGGAACTCTGCTCTGAAGCTCGTCTGAGTCTAATTTCAATCCAAAGGTATCTGTGTTGCATGTACACACACACACACACACACATTTATATATATATATATATATATATATATATATATATATATATATATATATATATATATATATATATAATCTGTTGTCTTTCGGCTTTTCAAGGTTAGGGGTCGCCACAGCAAAACTCCGGTCCGCTAATGATTGGCAGTAGATTTTCACGAATGCCGAGATGCCATACACACACACACACACACACACACACACACACACACACACACACACACACACACACACACACACACACACACACACACACACACACACACACACACAGTGGATATAAAAAGTATACACACCCCTGTTAAAATGCCAGTTTTTTTGTGATATAAAAGAGACCACAATAAATAATTTCAAATCTTTTCCCACCTTTAATGTGATCTATAAACCTGTGCAATTCAATTGAAAAACAAACAAATCTCTAGTCTCATTTTTTTATGACAAAAAACTGTCATTTTAACAGGGGTGTGTACACTTGTTATATACACTGTATATAGGTGTGTATGTACATATTTATGTATGTGTATAAATATTTATAATATGTTGTGATATAAGGTAGTGCCATCATTGCCAAGGAGAGCAGGGCATTGCATGTGTTAACATATGCCAGCATAGCTAGCTAAACTTTTGTAAAGGCTTTTATTTGACTATCACATTGATTTGTACAGAAGCTTGTATCTAAAATGTATTTGTAAAGTTGCTTGTGTTAATGCATTACAGTGGGTCCTGCTGGACAGAAGAGATGTACATGCATGTCAAACAGTCCGACTACATAAATTAAACAAGATTGAGCGCTTTTGTCTCCACACAGGAGACCTCTGTAGAATCAAATAGAAATTTTAGCAGCACTTATTTATATCATTGCCATTTACACCATGAAGCAATAATTGACCTAATTGTCACAACTGATTTATTAATTAACTTGTCCACCATCACTTTTAAAGTGCAATAGCATCCTATAAATATAAAAATAAAAATGTTTTTACTGTGGACTTGTGTATTCCTAAACCCTAGCATATGTAAAAAACATATATTATGTATTTTATTGCCTTAGGTAATTCATTGAGAGTTTTTAATACATATTTTAATGTATAGTTTTAATATCTATGTATTTTATATTTGTTTTTTACATATGCTAGGGTTTAGGAATACACAAGTCCACAGTAAAAACATTTTTATTTTTATATTTATAGGATGCTATTGCACTTGAAAAGTGATGGTGGACAAGTTAATTAATAAATCAATTATGACAATTAGGTCAATTATTGCTTCATGGTGTAAATGGCAATGATATAAATAAGTGCTGCTAAAATTTCTATTTGATTCTGAAGAGGTCTCCAAAAGGAGATCTAAAGCTCAATCTTGTTTAATTTATGTAGTTGGAATAAAGTTTACACATTATTTTGTTCGTATTGTCCTTAGAATTATTGGTGGAGTATTTGGAGTGAAGAAGACGGCCTTTATTGATCCGTGTTGCTGTGTTTTTTGGGGTTACGTTTGTCACCTTTGGCTGTATGTCAAACAGTATTATAACTGATTAAATGTATATTTTTTAACAGAGAATTCTGGAAAAGAAGAGGTTAATCTCAGTCCAGTTAATGTTGAAAAACAGGCTGAAAATTAAATGGGTTGGTTTAGGCCATAAAGATTGTATATTATAGGTTTGATTGCAGCCAGAGACAAAATCTTGCTGTATTGTCCTTAGGGGTGAACTATGCTACCATAAAAGGGTGGAAGTTTTTGAAACTTGTATATCTTTCAGATGTTGTAACAGATCTAAGAAAAGCTCTGGGTGTGTATTGTACTACAGTCAGATAAGCAGATGTGATATCATTCTATAACCAGCACTGAAATGATTCTTTAGATATTGAGAGAGATGATGGAACTCTCGCAACAGCACTTTGTTTTTTGAAACCTGTCAGGAAAGATCTTTCTATCTCACACAAATGTGCACCTTATCTTGCCTTGCTGTAGTAACCAACTCTCCATCTTGCCTTGCTGTTGTAAGGAATTTA
>NC_056750.1:762397208-762433022 GCF_019279795.1 Protopterus annectens | reverse complement strand
CCTTTTTGAATTAAACAATAATAATAATTTTCCCCCCGCATTAACAAAAAAGACAAGTTCAGAGAAAATTTTAAATGAATGAACTTTCAAAATGGCATATTTCACCTCCGGGACATTAACCACTTGGCCACCATGGTTAACTTTGCTCTTTTCTCCACTGTAGTATGATCTCTGAGTTAGTATATTCAGTTAGAGGGGCGTGAAGCCCCCCATTTTGTTGTGTTTTATTTTCTTCGGATTTTGTTTTAGTTATTGCTGGCCAAGTGGTTAGTTTCCCAGAGGTAAAATATGCTGTTCTGGGAGTTCGTTCATTTAAATTTTCGCTATAGTTGTCTCGCTGTTATGCTAGTTGATGTTGTTAATTTGTTATGATACAGATTCATATATGCACACAAACATTCACAAACACACATTTCTGCTTTTTGTTGAATGTATGTTTGGTTTAGAAATGCTAGGGGGGGTATAAACTATTGAACATATGGATAACGGTGTTCAAAATGTTGACTGTATGTTTCTTTGGACAGGTGAGTTGGGTTTTGGGGGTGGTGAAAGGGTCTATGTACGTGTTTGGGTGAAGTTTGTGTTTGCATCAGAGTGCGAGTATTTTAGGGTTATGGCTGGATGTAGAAGTAGACCTAGTTTGAGTTGGTATATGTTTGTATCAAGAGTCTGTCTTGTAGTGGCAGTGCTATGGGAAGGATTTTAAGTTGCAGGGTTGTGGGCAGGGGTAAGGCTAGGTTAGCTCACGTTACTGAGGTGGATGCAGGGAGGCAAATGTAATAACATACTTATTTATTATATACCTTAATGATCTTTGATCATTAAAAAAAGAAAAAAGATAATTAGATTTTTAAGTTACTTTGTAGGGTTGGGTTTTAGTGGGAGTGGTACGGTTAAGATTATGGTTAGCATACACGAGTAAGGTTGTTTCTCCCATCTGTATCATCTTACTCATGTGCACTATCCCTAACCCCACAGAAACACTAAACAAGGCCCTTGCACAGCTACACATACACATCACACGACACTACATCTACCCCCTTGCTGGAAATACTCGCACACACTTCTATGGTAATGTCCAAACTTTTGGTATATCCAAATGTTTTGGCATTAAGACAAATTCCACTTACCTTCACATAAATAAAATGATATCCCCAGCACCAACACTGCTGCATTCACTGGTACACACTTCAGATAAAAGCTCACATCAGTTCACTTTTTTGCTACTATGATTTGATATCAACTGTAGCCATAATCAAGTCTTGTAGTTAATGTAGAAGATTAAGGTTCCGAGTTAAGCTGCTTCTTGAAGAGGAGTATGGAGTTCGATTCCTTCTACTTCTCCACCTACTGTGTGATCTGAACAAGTCCTTAAAAAGGAAGACGTGTCCACTGGGCTTTCTCCATTAAATGATTGCGTGTGTGTCTTAGCGGCAGAAAGTATGAACATGGTGGCCAGTAGGTTGTGGCCTTCACAAATGAACATGTACACTCTCCTTTATTACTTTTCTGATATATTTTTAGCACTACGGAAACAGGGCTATACTCTTCAAAGTAAAACATTAGTTGAAACCATTAACTGCCCATGGCTATTGGAAAAATGGAAATTCTGGGTTTTGGGGATAGGTCTAATAAACTACTTTAACTATCTAAAATACCTTTTAAACTACTTCAGGACAGAACCTTGTGGAATTTTGTCCTACTGCCCATACTGTTTACACTACTCATTAATGATCCAGCATGTGCCTTAGCAGCGATGATGATTATCCTGTATGTAGTTGGTCTATTTCTAGTAAAATAAGCTATAACTAGTTTAGGAGGACAAGACAGGCAACAAATTGAATTTAAAAAAGTCTGGTTCTTGCTACACATTAACACTCTAATTGTAAATGCTAATAAAGTAAAGAATTATTTTTCTGATGCTAATTAACACTGCATAAAAAAAGATGTAGTAAGGATGTCGGCTCGACTTATGCTCCAAAATGACACTTTAACAGAACAGATATTGTGTTTTTCGCTAGATCCTTTATTTTCTTGTAGCTGCCATGTTGTTCATTTATTTATTTTATTACATTTAACTGTGAAAAATCTGACAGGGCTAGGAGCCTGTTTTTAGCAGAGGCCCGGGGGGAAAACCTCCTAAACAGTACAAATATACACAATATACAGTAGAATACATTCTTTGAGTAACACAGCATTAGTTCACTATACAGAAATTCAAGGAAATTAAATACATTTCTTGCTTTCAATAACATAAGTCAGTTTAAGCAAAAATAAGGTGTTACTCAGTAAAGTATTGTTTGACTAGAAAGTTGAGAAATCAATCTGAGTGTTGGGAAGGTAGCAAGGAGAGGTTAATACAAAATAATTTAAGTAGAAGGGGAACAGGGAGAAATTGTAGTAGTGTTGTGACATTTTTGGTATGGGAAGGCAGTGGAGGGAGGCGAGGATTGGTGTTTTAGCTTGGGGTAAGGCAGGAGCAGAGCCAATGATTAGCTAGGTAGTTAATTAGTAGTTGTTTGAACTCAAGGTGGTGTGGGTTTTTAGTGACTGGGTGGCAGACTATTCCATACTTTGGTAATTTTATAAGAATAGAGACCGTCTCCATGATAGTTTCGAGATTGGGTGACCTTTAGTGTAAGTTTGTTGCAGGATCTGAGGGTCCTGGGGTTGAGACTGGGTTGGACGAGACTGCAGAGGCAAGGCAAATGAGTAAGTGAATTATTTTGCGCACCATCGATACTTTGTTGAGAGAAGGTTAGGGAGTTCAAGCCATTTTAGTTGAGGGAGTACAGCACAGCGGTTAGTCCTTTGTGGAGTATTCAAGGCAAATCTGTGATGGAAAGATTCTAGTTTGTATAGCCCTGATTTTCAAAGGTTTGTGAGTATGTGGTATCTGTAAATGGCGGAAGAAAGCAGGTGACAATAGGCAGTGGCAAGCCTGGCATTATGGGATAGATGTTGTTCAGCCCTATATAAGATGCCAAGTTTAATGTCCACTTTTGTGTTTGTCAGACGTGTTTTTCCGAAGTTAGACTCTCGTCAATAGTGATCCCTAGGAGTTTGGTATGAATACTGGGTTCTGTTTTGGTGCTGTTTGAGGAGTGTAACTGACAGAAGGGGATGACAAGGTTTGGAGTTTTTGTTTTTTAAGATTTAGTTTGGTTTTATTTGGGTCGAGAATTAGTTGATGTTCTAAGTATTTTCTTATGCTTAGGAAGGATGATTGCATTTTTATTTGAAGTTCATGGGGTGTTGGGGTAGAGCATGTAAGGGTAGCATAGTCCGCGTATTAGACAGTTGTGGCTAGTTTAGTTGCTGAGGTTGTTTGTGAATAGGATTAAGAGGAGCGGGCCTAGTATAGACCCTTGGGGCACACCAACTGAAATAGGGAGAAGGGGAGGGAATATTTAGCCATTTGGTGGCCTGTTTGAAAGATAACGGAGGAACCAGGTCAGAGAGGGTGGGTTGATGCCATAGGTTGAGAGTTTGAGTAGGAGTTCATGGGAAATGGTATTGAAGGTTTTGGACATGTCCGTAAAGATGGAGGAGACTGCCTGGCCTTCATTTAGGAGTTGGTGATTTGGTGTTAGTAAAAGAGATTAGGGCAGTGGAAGTACTGTGTTTGGGTCTGAAGCTGTTGAGTGGGCTAAGAGATTGTTAGAGAGTATATGGTTGAGCAGCTGTTTGTGGATGCATTTTTCTAAGATTTTAGCTGGGGGGGGATTAGGATGGCAATGGGGCGGAAGTTAGATAGTTCTTTGGAGGGACCTCCTTTGTGGAATGGGATAATGTGCAATATTTTCCACAGAGTTGCACATAGTGTTCAGAGATTGAGCGAATGATCAAGATAGATATGGGGTAAGCAGTGGATGGGAATGCACATTTCAGGAATTTGTGAGCTGGTCAGTAGCCAGACAGCAGGGTTTAAGCTTGGCTAGGAGAGATTTTATGAAGTTTGAATGGGTGAAAAGCAGAAGGCGTTTGTAATATTAGGAGAGGTAGGGACTGTGGGAGGTGTATTCAGTTGATTGCGTAGTAGAGAGGTTATCGAATTAATAAAGTGTGAGTGGATTTGGGTTGCAATTGGATTGGTGTTTGTGGTTACTGGGGTTGGGGTAGATGAGTGTCAAGGGCTTAGGAGATAGTTTCTCAGACTTCACAGGAGTTTTTATGGTACTTTTGTTGGCAATTGGAAGTACGTTTGCTTGCTTACTTTGACTTGTGTTTTAGCTAAATTCCTTAATTGCTTATAAATAGGTTAGTTATGTTTTTGGTGGTATGGTAATCAGACCAGGCTCTCTTTTGTTTGAGTAAAAGTTTGGTTTCTTTCGTTAACCAGGGTAGAGGCTGTAATATAATGACCACCATTGATAATGTGCCTAAACTTGCACAGAGTCTCTGCAGAAACTGGGTGAAGGGGGGCGGGCATGAGATTTCTGACCACTTACTCATAAAATTGATTCCGTTCAGCAGTACAGATATGTGGGTGTTTGGCTAAATCCCATTGTTCTGTTTATGCACTATACACAGATCTTGGTTAATAAAGGACTTGGAGCTTATGTTGAGTGTCTGTCACTAACCTACTCATTCTCAACTCAAGAATGGTTACTAGGGTGAAATTACTAATTACAGGCTTGGAATATGTTTGGTTTATTAGTTTTTCCATTGTATCACAGCAAGAGGTTCTCCTGTTCGATTCACGGCTGGAGTGCCTTCTGTGTGGAGTCTGCATGTCCTACCCGCGGTCAAGTGGCCTCCGAAAGACATGCGTGAATGGGCGTGCCTTTGCTGAAGTGTGGGCGCCAGGCTGGCAACTCGGCACCATAAAACATCTACTGCCAATCATTAGCGGACCGGAGTTCTGCAGTGGTGACCCCTAACCGGGAAAAGTTGAAAAGACCAACAACAACTTATATTTTCTAAACTACATCAATTAGAGCTTCCAGAGTTGTCACTTTCTGATCGCTATGGGCATCAATGTGTTTCAGTAGAAAAGGACAGCTGGGTTCTAGTTAGAGGTTCAGACAATTAACTATTGACCACTCAGATACTCAGCCTATCAGTAGTACTTTGCTCCATTAGATTCTTGACTATCCTTTAAGAGCTTATCAGCAAGGGACGTTAAAACTGAAATGTACTGGTCTTTACAGTAGTTTTTGGAGAGCACGCATTTAAAAAAAAAACAAAAAAAACCCATTGCCACTGCTGTTTGGATTATCTTTGAAAAGCAAATGATTCGCTACTCAAATCAAGACCACACTAACATTAATTTTCATGCTATAAATGACAATTCTATAGGCAAACATGATAATAGACTATGCATTAATATTAACTACCTGTTTGGTCATCAAATGCTAGAGTAAGTTATAATTTATTTCAGTGGAGGCTTATTCAATTTGTCAAGCTCAACTAAGTTGGCTTTAAAAACTTGGTCAGTGAGAGAACAAACATATACTTGACTCTGTAAAGGCCGTTTGGTGAGGTGTTAGATAATATTGGTTTATTAAAAGATTTTGAGATCATCTAGCTGTTTTGCCTTTCTGTTGCTTGTTTCGTTCCTCTGGTGGTTTTGGATATACTTGAGTAAATTGTACAGTGAAGGAGGTAAACTGTAATGCAGACAGATTAGTTCAAAGGCTAAAAGCAGCAAAAGTACTTGGCAGTCTTGATACTGCAGGGTTCAAAGTACTACACTAGATCCTGTACAAGTTATTTTGGAAACCTAAATCAGACACATTTTTTGTTTGCCTTTGTAGTGCATGTCTTGTAGACCTAAAAGTGAAAGTTAACAATGACTTGTTGATATGCCACATAGCTTACGTACATATTATGAACTACGAGAGGATAACTAGTTCTGAGAGAGAGGCTCTTACCTGAAAAGGAAGTAACTTAACTCTGCTGGGTTGTTTTCCAAGGCAGTGTTTATTTTTTGCAAGGCTTCTTGCAGTTTCCCTCTTAATGCATGGCAGACAGCTTGTGACTTTGCATCATTAGCCACTGTTTTAAGCTTGACAAGCAAATCTAGTGCTTCTTTGTTGGATGGGTCCAAATTTAATGCCTTCTTGACATCTAAGTAGCAGGGAGTTGCCTGGTGACAAAAGGACATAATAAAATGAAGAAATTAGTGATCCAAAAGACAGGTGTGTTTCTGTGTGTGTGCGTGAGTCTGTGTGTGGTTTGTCTGTGTGTGTGTGTGGTGAGTCTGTGTGTGTGTGTGTGCGAGTCTGTGTGTGTGTGCATGAAAGCAGTGTTTGTTCTGAAACAGACACCTATCTCAGTAGAATATTATGAGGTTTCCTGAGTCATTAGGGTTTGCAGCTATGAGATTCTTGTTGCTCTTAGTGAGAAACTGGTAAACATAACTGTAACTCATGGCCTTCAATGTTCTCTCTTATACAGACGCAGACAGACACAGACGCACGCAGACAGACACAGACGCACGCACGCAGACAGACACAGACGCACGCACGCAGACAGACACAGACGCACGCAGACAGACACAGACGCACGCAGACAGACACACGCACGCAGACAGACACAGACGCACGCAGACAGACACAGACACACGCACGCAGACACAGACACACGCACGGACAGACAGACGCACGCAGACACAGACGCACGCAGACACAGACGCACGCAGACACAGACGCACGCAGACAGACGTACACAGACACAGACGCCGCGCGAACAGACACAGACGACGCCGCGCAGACAGACACACGCAGACAGCCGCAGACAGACACACGCACGCACGCACAGACACAGACGCGCCGCGCAGACACAGAGACGCCGCGCAGACAGAGACACGCACGCAGACAGAGAGACGCACGCAGACAGAGAGACGCACGCAGACAGAGAGACGCACGCAGACAGAGACGCACGCAGACAGACAGAGACGCACGCAGACAGACAGAGACGCACGCACGCAGACAGACACAGACACACGCACGCAGACAGACACAGACACACACGCACAGCTCAGAGGTTGGATGTCAGCTGCTCCTGTATAAAATAAAGATCCGAAAGAACAGGGCTAGCTCTGCTCAATAGCTGAAGGTGGATCCCCTCCTAGCCACAACTGCCTGACCAGTGTGTCCCCAACTAGAAGTGTCACTACAAATAGGTAAGTAAATACGGCAGAGAAATTAACCTTAATGGAGTAGGACAGTTCTGTGCTTCAGATATTTGAGATAGGAGATAACTTCATCTGCCCAAAGTGACTGTTTCCTGTTTTGCATCAGTGGAAAGCATTTCCATTTCATCAGGTTCGATTCCCTGTAACAGATTTCCTAGCTTCTATAGCAATGGTCAGCATCATCTTGAGAAAGAGTGTTTAAGAATAAGATCATCCAAGCCCCAAGCCTGAGTCCCTTTAGGTTTGGATGCACCAGTGTTTTAACTCTGTACAAGCATGCTTATACTTTGCAGCTGAAGGTATATTGGTGGTTTGGCTAGCTGCACTATCATCAAAAACTGGTGTTATCTTGGGTAAAAAAGCATTGTGTATGGATCATGCTGGCTTGCTTCCTGTGAACCTTGACCACCAACTATTGAATCACGGGTGCTAGGAGAAGACACAGGGTATCTATGCAATCACTGAAAGAAGGCATTCATCCTCCATGCTTTTCTGCAGCTTTGTATAGGAAACTGGTAGTTGATGGTTCATTTGGAAGGTAAACCTCCATTTTTAGTTTGTATTTGTAGTTTCTCACAAGCACCTTGTACAAGCGCTCAGTCTGTGATATTTTTGCACAGAGATATAAACATTTGTATCTATAAAGGATGTATGTAAACATTTTATATATATATATATATATATAAAATTTATTCCAGCTGGACTAAGCCAGCAGTTTGAACACGTGCATGATTAGCCTACACAGAGGGTAGGACTTTGCCCTGTTCTACTTGTATTACATCACTGTGGGAGTTTTCTCTGCTAAGCTGGCGGATCCCTAGTATCTACTGTTTCTTAACTGCTTCAAAGTCTAGAAGCTTGCCAACATTTCTTCCACAATGATGTGCATCTTTTTATGAGGGAAACAAAGCTCCCTGAACTGACTCTCCCCTATATGAGCCCAACATAAAAGTTTGAGGCATTGGTCATCAGGAACTGGGATGGCTTAGGATGGCAGAATGGTCTCCCTTTACAAAAAAAGATCCTCCTGAATGCAGGGCGATCCATAAACACCATCTTCAGGGGTAGCAAGTGTTGGCCCCAGGCCATTCTGAGAAACCACTGAATTTTTGCCATGTGTATTCTACTTAGAGGGAAGTTTCTTTGCTCACCAGTGGGAGTCGGGAGCCTTGAGCAGCCTACCTGTCCCTGTAGGAAGTGACCTCAGCACAAGAAGCTGTAGTAATTGGTTGTTTTGGACCATTTCTAGCTCTTTTGTAGTTCACTGTTTAAAATCCGCGTTTGCACGACTTTGCGCGGTTGTGCGCATAGCGCAGCGCCGGTTAAACAAAGTTAAACTTTTTCTGGCTCCGCCAAGTCTGCTCTTCAAATTTTCCCTTAAGGAAGCTCTACTCTTAGTATAACCAGACTACTCACTATATTATAAGCCTAGCACTTGTTCTCAATACTTCTCTACTAAGTAAGCACTCTCGTACTAAGTAAAGCACTACATCTACTTACCACCCCTGTGAATATCCACTTCCCTTAAAGGTACAGCACTCCTTTATACTGTGCTAGCATGTCGAGTGCTACAAAACTGGCACGCTCTCCAATTCAGCTGGTCAATCTGGGTATCTTGAGACAATGCTACAATTGTCTCATGTACACAGACAACCCTCTCCTCCTCCCAACAAACACAAATACATGTGAGAGATGCAACTATATAGCCAAACTGGAGGCTGAACTCTCTCAACTCCGGGCTGGCATGACCAGACAGGAGGAGATGGCAACCACACACACAACAATCCCAGTCCCACATAGACCTACTACAACTGCAAACCAAACACATAAAAACACAAAGACATACTCGGCTCTAATAAAAAACTTACTAAAACAGAGGCTCCCAAAGCAGACATCCAAAAATCCACCACCTCAAAACAAAACACATGCAACACATACTTCAATAAATCAGTGTGTCAACCAATCACAGCCCTTAAGGTCAAACACCTTGCCTGATACACTAGTAATAGGTGACTCTATAGTCAGACACACTGATGTCCCGCTGACCAGGCTGAACAAGGAGAAGGTGACTGAGCTGTCTATCGGGAGCTAGGATCCACCACATAACACACGCACTCAAGTCACTCCAAAGCAAGTACAAATATGACTCCGTCATTGTCCATGCTGGTGTGAATGACCTGAGATGTACCTCCCTGGACTACATGAAAAGAGACATAGATGAGCTCTCCGATTATGTAGCCCAGGCTGGTATGGCCCTGACCCTGAGCAGCATCTTGCCCTCACCAAGAATGATACCACAATACAAAGACAAGATGATCAGCTTTAATAATTGCTCAAGTATTGGTGTCATTCTAAGGGGGTCCAATGTCTGTCTGCCTGGGATGACATGTTGGACAAGCCACGCTGCTTCACAAGGGATGGCTTACACCTGTCACCACTGGGCTTCCGGATATTGGCTAAGGCTTTTGCCACCCCCATAGTGCCTTTTTTAGGCAAGGCTCAAAAGACAAACCCACCTCCTTGGAAAACAAAAATGGAAAAAAACTAAGGGTAATGCTGCTCAACGGCAGAAGTCTAAATCTCAAGATGTAGGCACTTGATGCACTCCTCAGCATGGAGAACATCGATGTCTGTGCAGTAACTGAAACCTGGTTCAAGGCTCCTGAGAGCACCCCAGCGCTACCAGGCTATACCTCGTATCATGCTTTTCAGCACCAAAATCCGGGCCGAACCACAAAGGGAGGGGGAGTGTCCATATTCATCAAGGACACCCACACACCTCCAGGTTAGTAGCAACACATGAAGCATCAGAGACCATACAGGTGCAACTAACCATAGGCAAAACTGGTAGCATGTTACAGACCACCCTCCCAATCTCAAGAACCCCACTCATCCTTCCTGAAGACATTGGAGGATATGAATGTATCACAAAATACCATCATACTGGGAGACTTCAACTACCCAAACATAGATTGGGTACATTATTCTAGCCCTAATACCCTAGCCCAAAGGTTCCTGGAATTCATAAATTCAAATGCACTGGAACAACTAGTCACCTCTCCCACTAGGGGAGATAATATACTAGACATGATCATCACAAACATTGGGACAAAATGCTCCACACCGGAAGTATACCCTTCACTAGTGAGATTTGACCACAAACTAATCACCCTGGATATACATATCCCACCTCCACCCCCAGCACAAAAGACCACAGTGAAAAACTTCTCAAAAGCAGACTTCACTCTTCTTAAGACTGAGATGGTATCCTTTAAGCCCACTGTGCCAGTGGATACCACATCCCAGAATGCCGAATCCTTCACAAATGCTTTCTATGGACATCTCCAAGAATGCATGGATCATGCAATCCCAAACAAATCCAAGTCCCTCTCCACCAAAGATAAGTGTCCTGTCTGGTGGACCTCAGCCATAAACAAATTGTATAACAAAAGAAGGAAGCTACTGCACGTCAGAGCAATATCCCTTGAAGGGAAGACATCTCTGATAAACATTAGCAGAAAACTACGTTCTCTCATAAAAACATCCAAGGCCAACTTTGAGAGAAAAATCGCTAAGGACACTAAAGATAACCACAAAGCCTTCTTCAGCTATGTTAGAAACCTGGACGGAAACCCTCAGATATGCTCAGAGTTGGTTCACAACAACAAAAAATACACTGAACCCACAGATATTGCCAACATTCTGGCTGACAGGTTCAGTGCAAATTTCTCCTCTCCTTCACCCCCAAAAGAAGAAATACTTATCCCAGCTGAATGTAATCTCCCTGTCATCTCAGATGTCCAAGTGAGAACCGCCCTAAACAAAGCAAAAAACACAGCATCAATGGGACCCGACGGTATCCCGGGTTGCGTGTTACGTCAACTCCAAGAGGAGCTAAACCCACACATAAAAATGCTTATTAACCTTAGCCTTACTTCGGGACATGTACCTGAACACTGGCGTACAGCAACAGTGGTCCCACTCCAAAAGGGGGGTGCCTCTACAGACCCTGGAAATCACCGCCCCATAAGCTTAACCAGCCTGGTCTGCAAAGCTATGGAAAGAATCATTATGGAACTCATAAACAGAGACATAGGGGACCTACAGACACTTGACCCCACCTAGTTCGGCTTTGTAAAGGGCAGATCCTGCCTTTTAAACCTGGTTGACTTTTTCGAAACCGTCACTAGAGCCATTGATGAGGGCAAAGCAAGTCCATACAGCATACCTGGACTTGGCTAAGGCCTTCGACACAATACCCCACTCAGGCATCATAGATAAGCTCAACAGCTTAAAGTAAACCCTTATGTCACTAGATGGGTTGCAAACTGGCTAAAGGACAGAACCCATAAAGTTAAAATCGCTGGAGAAATGTCAGACTCAAAGCCAGTCACAAGTGGTGTCCCACAGGGATCTGTCCTGGGACCCCTCTTGTTCGGCATTTATTTCTCAGATGTTAAAGCAAACATGGGAGGGCTGTGGCTGACAAAGTTCGCAGATGACTGCAAACTAGGCGCCATAGTCGATACACCAGCAGACACACACATCCTACAAAAAGGCCTCACAGAAATGGACAACTGGTGCCGGAGTCACGGCCTTAAACTAAATGCCAAAAATGTATAGTCATCCCTTTGGGAAAAACAAAGTACCCACAAATTATCACATAGACAGCAACCCACTGAGTGCGGAAAAAGTAATCAGAGACCTAGGGACCCAAGTCGACAGCGACCTCTCATTTGACACCCACATTGCCAAGGTGGTTAGAAAAACATTCTGCCTTGCACACCTCATCATGAAGGGATTCACATCCAGATCCAAGGATGTCATTGTACCCCTATATTCCTCCCTCGTCAGACCCATGATTGAGTACAATGCCCCATTTGGTATGTACCTCACCCGGCATTTGCAACAGCTGGAGAGACCACAAAAGTACCTCACCAAGAGGATCAAGGGTCTCTAATATATGTCTTATTCTGCCAGACTAAAGAAACTTCAGCTCTATTCAGTAGCATACCACCTGCTCAGAGATGATCTCTGCCTGACGTACAAGGCCATGTCCAATCAGGATCTGATGGACATGCTCCACCTCAAAAAATCCAAATCCATCAGGACCACGAGAGCTAAAGACTTAAACCTCGGCACAAGTATGAATAGGACATGCTGGAGGGATAGATTCATAACCAGAGGCTTCCCATGCTTTGGAACAAGATCCCAGTTCGTATTAGGCAGAGCCCCTCACTGACTCTCTTCAAGAGAAATCTTGATGAGTGGATGGGAGATCGTAAGTTTACCCCAGGGGTCACATCTGTGTCACTGCTAGACAGGGGCACAGTAAACTAATTCTATTATATAAGGGGACCTTCAATGTGTCACTACTAGACAGAGGCACAGTATTCTAAATTTATTCTGTACATTTTTTGTACCATTTCATGGGATGGCAAAAGCCACATCACTATGGCTAGGCTTACAAATGCCCCAGGGCAGATAGCCTAGTACTATACTATGAAACTATAAAACTATGAAACTTACACATACTATATTGGATACAATGTACTGTAAATCCCTCAGAATGCTCATGGCACTCAAGTAGTATCTGTTGCCCTGCTGTAGAAAGAATACCTGCAGGGACTGGGCATCATCTTTGGGAAGGTCCACTCTGCTCTCCTGTGCCAAGGACCAAACCCTGGAAAGTCTTTAGCCTGTCCGAAGCCAGATTTCTCTTTAAGTTCAGCATTAAGATCTAGAAGTTTGAGGTAATGCATAGTAATTTTCAGGTTGTCAAGTACTTTGTCTCAGCAGATGCAGTTTTCCAGATAAAGGTAAATGGGGGCCCAAAGATCAACAAAATAAAATGGTAACACTTGGGAGTGATTTTGAATATCAGGAAAGTTCTTTGGTCTTTATGGATGCAATTGCGTCCTTCATTTCCAATATGATCAGAAAGGCCCTTGGGAGGAGCAAAGGCAGCACCAACTGCAAAGAAAATCTCTTGAATTTGGGCAGTTTTAAGATGAGGTTGAGCTTTGATAGGTCCAAAAATCTGTATCCAGGGGCCATCTTTCCTGGGAACTAGACAAATGGTAGGAGAGAAAAACCTAACCATTTCTGACGCCTTTTCTTTTGTTCCATGGGCTAACAATTGCTAAACTAGTGGCAGGACAAGATGCAGTTGCTTGTGAAGTACTGAAAGCATTTTAAAAAGTGTGGACTTGCATTCTATCTTGTAGCTCTCTGCAAATACTTTCATTTTACATTTATTCACTAGGTAAGTGGTCTGGTCACATTTAACTTTTTCAGCCATAACCTGAGCTACTTAGTTAAGACAGTAGAGACACTAGTATCAGACAGCATATATTCAATATCTGCTTTTGACTAGGCTAGTATTTATACATATTCTGTCAGATACCTATTTGCAGTCTGACAATGTACTTAGTTGATGTTACTAAATCATTCGGTTTGTAAACATTATGTGAGGATCACAGGCTTGATGAAGTTTATATGTATTTAAATAGTGAAATTGTTTATCTTTGAGGAGGGTATTGGCAATTACGGCTGCACTGTTTGTGTCACAAGCATTTTTCTGAAGAGGTTATAATCTTTTGCACTGCTTAGATTTTGGAGTATATTCCAACTTGGTGGGATAATGTTTGGCAAGGCATTTTCACTTGTTCCAAGGTTGAAGAGGTTCTTGTTAGAAGTAGACCAACATTACTAGATGTATAGGAGTGCCTGATTTTTTAATGCATCAGGGGTGGACAATAGCTGTTTAGAAGTATAATGCTTGTGAATGTAGAAGTGAGGAGGCTCTAGCTGTCATTAGCAACCAGGTAGCCGTTGTTTGAATACAGCACTGATGTTCTTCGCTGTAATAAGAGTATAAGTATTTTTTTTTTCTGTTGCAAAATTGTGGTATTTATGGAGTTAACAACAATAATAGGTAAAGCATATTCAAGGTGAAAGTGGTATGACATTTTTACTGCTGCATTTTTGCTTTCCTGGAATCAACAGTTAGGGGACGCACGTTTTTTTTAGGATCTATTTAGCTGTTTTGAGTACACCATCTAATGCACTTTATGGTAGTGGAAATATTGATGTTAATAAAACCATATGCCTAACTATTATGTAACCAGTGGTAAATGGATGTCATGATGATCTTTGAGATACTTTGACCTGGAAGTAGTTATTGGAGGTACTTATTAATATAACACAATAGAAGTCTTACTAATTATGACCTTACACAAATAGTTACTTTTGCTAATGAAAGCTACAGCCTCCTTTCTTCTAAATTCACAAGCATTTCAACTTCTGAACAACTATTATCCACCCCTGGCAAATACATTAAGTAGTTAACCATTTAGACACTGAATTTAAATTTTTCTGTATATTTATGAAGCATTTTTGAGGATTTGAATAGTATAGGTTGTAGCTTGTTACAGATCCCCCACCATGCCCCAGGATTCCCACTCCTTTCTTAATTTCTTAAGATACTGGAAAATATTAAGGTTCAACCCAATACCTTAATTATGGGTGATTTCAACTACCCCACCATCAACTGGGAAAACTATTCATGTACCAACTCATTCACTCAATGTTTTCTGGAATTCATAAATGTCAACGCCTTGGATCAGCTTATCTACACCCCCACCAGGTGCAGCAATATCCCGCACCTGGTCATTACCAGTATGGGCAACCGGTGTTCCACGCCAGAGGTAAACTCCTCACTGGTCAGATCTGACCACAAGCTAATTACCCTAGACATCCATATCCCACCGCCACCCCTCATTAAGGAAAGCAGAGTCAAAAAACTACTCCTAAGCCAACTTCATGCTTAAGACAGAAGTGGCAAACTTCACGACACCCATGCAGACGGAAAATAGAGGTACGACTGCTGAATCTTACACAAATGCACTGTAAGCACATACACGATGCATGTATCGTGCCATCCCCAACAGAACCAAGACGCTATCCTCCAAAAAAAAGGAAGCCAATCTAGTGGTCCCCTTCCATAAACTTTACAACAGAAGGAAGAAGCTGTTGCAAAAGAGTAAAATCCCAAGATTGGAGGAACTCCCCTGGTCACCCTCAGCAAGAAGCTGAGATCCCTCGTAAAATCCTCCACAGCCAGTTATGAAAATAAAATTGCCACTGATTCCAAAGACAACCACAAAGCATTCTACAGCTATGTCAAGAATCTCGATGGAAAAATTCAGATCTGCTCTGAGCTACAGCACAATGGCACTAAATACACAGAACCAACCCATACTGCCAACATCCTGGCAGATGGGCTCAGTGCTAAGGTTACCCCCCACTCACCTTCCAAAGGGCCTATTTCAATACCAGAAGTATGCAAAGCCCCTGTAATCACAGATGAAAAAGTAAAGACCACACTCTCCAAAGCAAAGAACACAGCATCCATGGGACCAGACAACATCCCAGGCTGCATACTGCACGGACTACAGAATGAACTGGCACCCCACCCAAGTACCATGTTCAATCATAGCCTCAACTCGGGCTATGTGCCTACTGAATGGTGCACAGCGACTGTTATCCCACTTCACAAAGTGTGGACGTCAGAAACTACCACTCCATTAACTTGACGAGCCTGGTCTGCAAGGCCATGGAATGTACATCTTGGAGCTTATAAACAAAGACATAGGTAACCTTCAAACCCTGGACCACACTCAGTATAGGTTTATAAAAGATAGATCATGTCTACTAAACCTGATTGAGTTCTCTGAAGCAATCACTAGAGCCGTAGACAAGGGCAAGGTAGTGCACACAGCCTATCTTGACCTAGTCAAGGCTTTCGATACCATCCCCCACTCTGGAATTATAGATAAACTCCCTAAACTGGGCATAAATATGTATGTCACAAGATGGGTGGCCAAATGGCTCATTGACGGAACCCACGCAGTAAAAGTAGCCGACTCCAAGTCCGATTTTCATATGAGTGGAGTACCACAGGTTTTGGTTCTGGATCCTCTCCTGTTGGGCATCTACTTCTCTGAAGTGCAGGCCAACACAAAAGGTCTTTGGCTAACAAAGTTCGCAGATGACTGCAAACTGGGAGCCATAATAGAATCACCTAATGATGTAGACATTCTACAAAAGGGCCTCGCAGAGACATATGCTTGTTGTCAGTCATGGCCTCAAGCTCAATGCCAAGAAGTGCATTGTCATCCCTTTTGGGAAAAACTTGGTACCCATGAACTACCACATAGGCTCACTGAACATTGAAAGTTTAATAAGAGACCTCGGGACACAGGTGGACAGTAGTGTCTCTCTTGATAACCACATTGCCACAGTAGTCAGCAAATCCTTCTACGTGGCACACCTCATCACAAAAGATTTCTCCTCTAGAAAAAAAGGAGGTCATTGTTCCTCTACTCATCCCTCATCAGACCCATTATAGAGTACAATGCCCTGTTTGGCATGTATCTCACAAGACACCTACAACAACCGGAAAGGCCACAGAAACATCTCACTAAGAGGGTTACCGGTTTCAAACAGATGCCATACACAGACATTCTCAAAAAACTCCAGCTGTACTACGTTGCATATCGCCTACTCAGAGGTGATCTCTGCCTAACATACAAAGCTATGTCAAACCCAGAGCTTTTGGACATGCTACACTTAAATCCCAATCTCTCCAAGCCACACGCTCCAGGGACCTAAACCTACTCAGCACAATAAATGGAACATGCTGGATGGATAGATTCCTGCCCCAGAGACTTCCCAAACTCTGGAACAAAGTACCTATTCATGTCAAGCAAAGTTCCTCATTGGCCCTCTTTACGACAAATTCTGGCAACTCAATGGGAAACAGAAAATTCACTCTGGGGATCACTTCTGTGCTTCTGCTTGACAGGGGCACAGGAAAATAATTTTCTTGGGTGGCGAAAGCCAGTGAACCTTTTTTGGCTAGGCTTATATAGGCCCTAGGGCTGATAGCCTAGTACTTACCTATGAACCTATAATAGTATTTGCATATCGAGTGCAATTTAGGTTAGGCAGCTCAAGAGGCAAGTTACCGACAAACATAGAAAATAGTAGGGGGCCCAGTATAAAACGCACTGGACCACTCTGTAAAAGTGTGTAGATATGTGATCTATGATTTACTGATAAGTGAAAGATATTTGGTAAACCGTTTTTGAACCAAGTGATGATTTCCAGAGAAACTCTAACTTGAATTATTCAGTGACATGCAGTTCTGAAACCTCCTTTCAAGTCAAGAAAAGCAGCTGCTGATTTTTCTGTTTTTGACAATATTGTATATGTCCATATATAAATTGATGTTGCTGATTAAAATTAGGTCTAAAGCCATGGTGCTTGTCCATAATTTGTCAAGGTATATATTGTTACTCTACTAAAATTAGGACTAAATCCATGGTTCTCATCCTTTTGTGTATGTTCTATAAATCTATGCTATAATTTGTACATTACTTTTTTTTTTTGGGGGGGGTAAACTTGCAAGGGGCAGACTGTTGCAATTAGTCCATAGTCGTTTTGCTTTGATGAGAGATTTTATGCAGGGGGCTGACTAAGATTTGTTTAAAGCTAGTTTATACCTGAAGTAATGTAAAAAAAAAAAAAAAAAAAAACCAAGGTCAGTAGTTTTGCTTTGAAAGATCTGTGTGTTTTTAATAATCAATGCAGTATATGATCATGTATGGAGTAGTGCAAATTTCATTTTTTGAGAATGTTACACTTTTCTGATTTTTCTTTACATAACTCCACAAGACAAAGTTTTGGTTTCAAAAATAACAGTATGGGTTCTTGATGGGGTCATTGTTGGACAATTACTGATCAGACTGGCAATGCCAGTGTGTGTATTTGCATTAATTTTAGTATTTTTAGTATCCTTCTTAAAAACAGATTGAGCCAATTTGTTTATCATGTTCCAAACCTTTTTAGGTCATCCCAGAATTGATTCTTGATGTTTTTTAGATAATCAGATCTTGCTTTTTCTACAACTTGTTTAAATAAAACTGGTATTTTTACCTCTGTTCGCTGTTGGATGGTAAGCAATTTAGCTTGGACTGGAAGTAAGCGACTGTAGACCTTAAGACAGAAGCTATACAGGATTGATACGTGTATAAACCTGAGGGCCACTTGACAGTAGCAAATTATGTTAGTAAAGAAGGTTCATTAGTGTGACAAACCTCAAGTTCATACCCAACACTGGAAATTTTTTTTTTTTAGGTTTCAGACTACATGATGCTATTAGGGGAAAGATCATTTAAAATGTTTGATAACACATTCACATAGTTTAGAATTAGTTGATTTAACTGGAGTATTTGTTATGACATCAGATTGTGTTGCCCAGTAATGGTGTTAGGTGTACTGGCTTGTCATATTTGGGTAAAGTCATAATTAGTATGGCTTCTATTTACTGCTCTTTGATTGTCTAAACAGTTCATGTTGAGATTGCCTATCAGTATTTTTATGTGTAGAAAAAAAGTTATGTACTTGCCATAACGTTCCATGTGAGTTGATCATCTTGCCTTCATTCTTACAAATGTGTTAGGAGCTGATCCCTTGGCTCCGAGTCGGCCGCTTTGGAGGTTTTCGAGTAGCTCAAGGCCAAGTAACTATCCCTTGATGCTCTCTGCCTCACCTCAGATCTAGTTTGCTGATCCCAACATATACAATATTAGAAAAACATGAACATTACTCCAGCAGGATTAAGAAATCCTACACAGACCTACCAGACCACAAATCTCTTACTCATTCTTCGCCTGGAGGGGGTAGGCAGGAGGGAATGTAAGAATGAAGGTGAGATGAAAAACTCGCATGGAACGTTATGGCAAGTACATAACTTTGTGAAGTTGTTCAATCTCGCCATTCATTCTTACAAATGGGTAGCGTCCCAAGCACCATTCATCTTGGGTGGCTCACGGGAGTATATTCCTGAGGACAGTGGAACCAAAGGAAGCCCTGTCCCTGGAGGCCTTATCTACATTGTAATGCGTAATGAAGGTATGCAGCTTTGACCAAGTGGTAGCTGCACATATGTCTAACTGCAGTCTAGCCATATAAGCTGAAGAAGTAACAGCTCTTGTGGAATGCGCCTTCACGTTATGTTCTAACGGTTGATTCACGAAAGAATATGTGAATTTTTTACAATCTGCCAACCATTTGGAAAGCGTGACTTTTGACACTGGTATAGCCCTTTCTTGATATCGGAATGAAACAAAAAGTTGTTCTAATTTTCTAAATTCTTTTGTTCTATCCAAATAAAATCTGAGTGGTCTGTGAACATCAAGTTTATACAACATATACTCCAACTTGTTGGAATGGTTACTGAAGAAAGTTAGGAGTTCAATAGTTTGATTTAGATTAGCCTGCAAACAGACCTTTGGAAGGAAGGGTAAGTCTGTAGCGACACTCCGTCAGGGTGAAAAATCAAATATGGGGGTTTAATAGATAAGTCCTGAAGTTTGGACAGTCTACGTGCTGATGTAATGGCCACCAAGAAAATGGTTTTCCAAGACAGGAATTTTAGTTGTCCGGAAGATGCAGGCTCAAATGGAAGAATAATAATCCTAAATGGAACAAAATTTAGGTTCCAGGGAGTGAAAGGTTGTCTAACTGATGCTCTGAGATGTATGGTTCCTTTTAAGAAGGCTCTACATAACCTGTGAGACATAAGATTAGAACTTTCCGATCAGAGTGAAAATCTGAAATTGCAGCCAATTGAACATGTATGGTAGCAGCCGCAGCACCTTCATTGAAAAGCTTAGTCAAGAACTCTAATATGCTAGCAATTGGGGCGACGTACAGGTCAATATCATTTTGAGAAGCCCAGAAAGCAAACGGCTTCCACTTGCTGGCGTATAACTATAACTTATAAATAATATGCTCACCTCAGAACCTTCACTCCTACAATTCAAAAAAAAGCTTAAACCCCTTCTCAATACTCTCTGGCAATGCCCCTGTTCCAAACCTGATTAACCACTTCATTTACCCTTCTCTTACCTCACTATCCTTAACCGCTTTTTAACAAGGCTCCTCACCTTTGTAACTGACCTATGTTTTTTTTTTTTTTTTATATGCTGCTGTTATTTTTTTTCCAAGATGTAATGTATCTTTATATTGTATTTAGAACTCTACTATCTTCCTTTTTTTGCATTAACAATGTTCATATGTCTGTTATGTACCTGGAGCTTTTCTCCCCGGGCCTCCACTGAAAATGGACATGTATCCAGTCGGACTCTCCCGGTTAACAAATGTAAAATAAAAATAAATAAATAAATAACTTTCTGGCTGAAGCTTTATGTGAGGCTACAAGGATATGGTTCACCTCTGAAGGAAGATTGTGGGACCTGGCTACATTGGAAATCGGAGCAGTCAAGCTGTCAATCTGAGGGAGTGAAGTGATGGATGAAGAGCCCCTGACAAATGTGTCAGCAGATCCGGAACTGGGTCCGGAATCCAAGGTTCCTCTAGTTGGTAGAGTCGAAGGAAGGGGAACCAAATCTGTCGAGGCCAATACTGGGCTATCAGAATTAGTCCTCCCCAAGGCTTTGGCTTTCTGCAGAAATTTTGGAATCAGGGGAATGGGTGGAAATGCATATAGGAGTCCCAGGGGCCCAAATGTGTACGAGAGAATCCCTTGGGTTTTCCCCTGGTGGGGGATTCAGGGCAAAGTAACTTCTGCATTTTGCATTCATGGGGGATGCAAACAGGTATCAGCAAGGCTGGCCCCATCTGCAGAAAATCATCTCCGCTATGTTGTCTTTGAGGGACCACTCGTGCAGCATCAGAATGGCTCTGCTTAGTTTGTCCATGATCACGCTGGATTTCCCTGGGATGTGTGCTGCTATCAGAAAGCGCCCGGTGGATACAGTCCACTGCCAGACTATTAAGGTTTATTGACACAGGGGATAAGACTTGGTTCCCCCTTGCTTGTTGATATACCAGACTGCTGACATGCTGTCAGTCTGAATTGCAGTCGTTCCCAGAAGAAGTGTCTTGGAAGTACTGCAACGCCAAAAGTACTGCTGTCATCTCCAGGACGTTGATGTGCAATTGTGACTCTTTCTCTGACCAGGTGCCTTGGGTTGTTCTTCCCTGAAAAAGCCCCCCCTACTCTATCAGAGAAGCGTCCGCGGTCACCGTGGCTGATGGGGGAAGAACAAATGGACGACCTACTGTTAAATGGTGTCTGGTCAACCACCACTGAAGATCCCTTTTGCATGAATCTGTAACTATTATGAATGACATCGGAAGTTGTTAGTAAGACCACTGGCTGAAGAGTAACCATTAAAGTATTCTCATGTGCCCTATAGGAACTGCTATGAGCGTTGCTGCCATAGTACCTAGTAGTTTCAAGACTTGAGGCTGGTACTTTTGTGTGTCAGAATATCTGATGTCTGTTGCCGAAGTGCAACTATTCTTTCCAGTGGTAGTTTTACCATGGCGGTGGTGGTGTCTAAATCTGCTCCGATAAAGGAAATGCGCTACGATGGTGACATCGCAGACGTCGAAATTTGCAGTAATTCCTAACTAAGCACACAGTTTGAGTGTGATCCCTAGACTGAATTAGTTGATGCCTGGAGATGGCGGTGAGGAGCCAGCCATCCAGGTACAGAAACACTCTGAATCTTAGACGCCTCAGGTGAGCTGTAACCACTGCCATGCGTTTGGTAAACACTCTGAGGGATGTTGAGACCAAAGGGCAGTGCTCGGAACAGATGACTGGCTCCCAGCCGGAAACGCAGGTGATCTCTGGATGGTCTTACCATTTTGATATAGTATGCATCCTTGATCTATAGAGCACATCCAATCGCCTGTTCCTAGAAACAGAAGAATTGACTGAAGAGTGACCATCTGGAACTTCTTTACAAAAGTGTTAAGTTTGCTGAGGTCAGAGATGGGCATACAGTCCCCTGTTTTCTTTGGAAATAAAAATAATCCGGAGTAGGTTCTGGATCCTATCTGGTCTGCTGGGACTGATGACTTTTTTTTTTTTTTTTTTTTTCACAGCAACCTTTGAATCTCCACGGTTGCTTGATCCCAGAGACTGGGTGGAACGTCTGGGATTTTCTATCGTATGGAGGGAGGTTCTGTGAAAGGAATGACATATCCTCTGGTAATGCTTTGTACCCACGAATCTCTTTTTTGTAAGTTTTAGCCAGGCGTCTGGATACAAAGACGAGCGACCCCTGACTGCCTCTAGAGTAGGACAGTCTGGCTTCCTTTCAGGAGCACTGGTAGGGCTTGCCAAAGAACTGATCCTGGTCTCCCTGGTTTTGCAGACCCCCCCTCTGCCACCTGGGCAGCGTCTTCCATTATTGCCCCCCTCTTCTGTCCCTGGAGGAGGTTTCACTTCATGTGTTCTGAAAGGCTCCTTGGGACTTACAGAACCACATTTTTCCTCCCTTTTGCCCTTTGGGGTAAGGTCTAGTAGGGTTGGAAAAATGGACTCCTACAGCAGATACTTTCCATCTTGTTCACACCTAGTGAAGGTCTCCCTGACTTTAGGCCTGAAAAGGGATGAGCCATCAAATGGGGTATTAACAAAGGAAGACTTAAAGGCTTCCGCAAAGGAGCACAATCGCATCCATGAATGTCTCCGAAGAGCTATTCCTGAACCCGCTGCCCAACTCGTGCCATCAGCTGCATAAGAAATGAGGAGCATGGACGAATTGACTATAGAATTAAGGGTATTGAGCTGGGATGTCACCTTATCAGGAACGCCCTCTGCTATAATACCCTGTAAAGTATCTCCAAGCTCTTTAAGGAGATCTCTCTGAAGTCTGCTAAAATGTGTCAGATAGTTGAGCGATCGCATAGCAGAAGTCGCTGAACTAAAAATACGTTTTCCATACTTGTCCATAATTCTGGAATCTCTATTAGGAGGATGGACAGTAGAAGAGGTTTCAGACATCTCTTTCTTTGTGGCAGCCACCACCACCATGGCATCAACCGACACTCCTTTGATAGGAAACATTTTGTCCTCTGGCAATGTAATTAACTTGTTGGGCCTCCGAGGGACAGGTTCCACAGTATCAGGAGACTTCCACACCCTTAGAGCAACTAAATCCATTAGTTCATCGAAGGGTGGAGTCATCCAGGAGGTGGAGGGTTGAGACCCAAAGGCCTTCAGAAGCACAGACTCGTCATCAGTATGGTTGACTGCCAGCCCCCCTCTGTCTTAGGATCTTTGGGATATCAGTAAAAGAGATATCCTCCAAGGGGGACCGTGGGCACCCTTCGGACTCCTAAGTCAGTGTCTGATGTGACAGACTCCTGAGGGGAGTCTAAATGCCTCCTCTTGCAAAGCTTCTTCCTGAGAACCTCATCAGCGGGAGCTTCTGGTGAGGTCTCAGTAGAACATGGGTCACCCAATGTGGCTACCTGAGGCTCTGGGTCCCTACGCTTTAAAGGGACCTGTGATGCAGAGGTAGAAAGTGGCACTTTCGGGGATGAGGAAGTAGGCCCTGATGAAGGGAGTGTCTTAGAAGACCTAACTCTCCTCATGGCATCGAAGGCTCCACTGCTCCGATGCGAGGAAGCAGCACGGTTCTGAAGAAGATGGTAACTTCCCCGGTGCCAAAACAGTGGGCTTCAACCCACAGGAAGGAGCCAAGCTCATCCGTGCCGAAGATCTGAGTGGAAGGGTGAAAACCGACCCATTAGTTCGACCCCCCCCCCCTTCCCGGAGCCAACCAGAGAGTGTCAGCTTCCAGACTCCTCGAACAGCATCGAAGTAGTCTGAGTTGATGGAGCCGATGGCACTGGAACAGGCCTCTGCTCCAAGGGTTCCACAATCATCAGTGGTACTTCCTCCGGCTCTGAAGGCCCTGCTTGGCTCTGAGGAGGAGCAGACACAGTAGATAAGGAAGTCTTCAGCTCTGAGATTGGTTGGGCTGGAGTCAACGGCAACAATTTGGCTAATGCCGGATTCTGGCTTCATCTATCCCTTCGACTCGTTCTTGGAGGAGCCTCTCTGATGTGGACCAAGTGGTGCAGGGGCTACTCCAAGAACGAATCGAAGGGATAGCTGAAGCCACCAACTGTAAAATTGGTGATTTTTAAACTTTCGGAGACCGGCTCCAATACCAGGGACTGGCTCCGAAAAACAAGCTTGGTTCCAAGGACCGTGGAACCAACGACCGCACCTTCTCAGCCAATTTCGGAGAAGAAGACTTAGGCTCTGAAGAAGCTTTAGAAGATTTAGAAGTCTGGTCAGCCTTAACAGCATCCTGAAAATCAGGTTTCAACAACCCCCTATCCACTAACTTTCTCCTACGTTTTAACAAGACTCTGCTCCTGAACGAATGACAAATGGAGCAGTCCTGCAGATGGACTACACCCAGACAATAAACCCAGGAAACATGAATCAGTAATTGACATATATTGTCCACATTTAGGGCATTTCTTAAAAGCTGACTTCGGTCTCTCTCTTTTTCCTTATGATCAGTCATAATTCAAAGAAATAACCGAATATCTACAGAAAAAGATACCAACAGTTATAGACGCTGTAAACGGGATTAGGCACTGACTAAAACACGGCCATGAAAGGCCTAAGAGCAGCCGCTCTAAGATTTACCTCAAAAAGGGATAAAGAAAAGGACTAGTACTAGTCTATTGATAACCTGTGACAAATTACACACTTCTAAACATTTACTCTAGAAATATATAGACCAGTTCTATAAAAGATAAAAAATACTGGCCCGAGCAACACTCTCTACCTCCGATCTGTTGCAGCAGCAAACAATATCTGAGGTGAGGCAGACAGCATCATGAGATAGGTGCTTGGCCTCGAGCTACTCGAAAACCTCGGGCTTGTGAAAGCGGCCAACTCGGAGCCGAACCTATTTGAAAGAACGAACAGCGAGATTGAACAACTTCACATCATTGTTTTGAAAATACTTGTTTACTAAACTAGTTAGTTTATGATGGGGTAATACATATATATTTCCATTAAGCAGTTTGATTTTGCTGCCTAAAATAATTTGAACATCATCCAGTTTGGACCTTTATCAGTATCAGGGTTATGAGTTAAGATAGACTTCAGACAGACTTCAGATAAAGTTGCTTTTTTATGAGTAATGTCACCCCACCACCTTGTTGAGGATCTAAGCTACTGTCAAAAAAGGTATTTTAGATTTGTCTAATAGTTGAAGATGAGCACTGTTTCGAACAGCTGATTATATTAGGTTTGTACTTGCATATGCAGGAATCGTACAGGATTAATTTATTGATAATACTGCAAATACTAAGTAATGCAAGGTTAAGTCCAGTCACTTTAATGCTGGCCCCAATAAAGGCTGTCCCTCCTGTATTTCCACAGACCAAGGACAATCAGTTTCAGATCTCCACAACGTGTTGTAACAAGAAATGCAGGCAGTCCAATACAAAGCTAAATTTATTGTGTAAAAACAGAGTAAAATAAACTGCAGAGAACCACTGGATTTAACGCTTTCATCTCCCATCTGGAGACTTCATCAGACTCTAATTCCTACATGTATTCTCCCTAAATAAACAAATACAGGACATTCCTGATTGGATAGCTAATCAACATTCTCTGGGTCAACTCTTTCCTTCCATGGTCTAATAAATACACAGCAAAAGTATAATGCAACATATCCAATAAAAATTACATAATACTTATCTATGTCAAACAGAGCTCCTCATTAGCACTCTTCAAGAAAAATCTTGATCGGATGGGTAATAAGAAATTTACCCCAGGAATCACTTCTGTGGTTCTGCTTGACAGGGGCACAAGAAAATAATTTTCTTGGGTGGTGAAAGCCAGGGTACCTTTTTGGCTAGGCTTGTATAGGCCCTAGGGCCAATAGCCTAGTACCTACCTATGAACCTATAAGTTACATTTAGGTTTTTATGATGATTTATAAGATGAAGAGTGTCTGATGTGTATATATTAAAATATTTTGGCCATAGGTATATAAATAAATGACTAACTCATTACATATCTGAATGAATTCATTTATAAGATGGTTAGACACACACAAAAGACCATAACAGCACATCCATATAGAAAAATAAAAAATAAAAGACCATCATAGCAGCACAACATATAAAATGGACATATAAATTGTATATATGTGTAAAAAAATATATAGGAATGCATAGTGAGCATAATCATAACACCAACATATAAACTGCTTATAAAATGCCAAAAAAACATATACCATTTCACATATGTATATATTTTTCCCCTTTTCTGTTCTATAACCGAGATTCCCTTATTCTGTATAATTTATATGAATTTGTTAATTAATCTTTTAGGGTTGGAAGCTAATACTTTGAGGGCTTGGGTCAGAGATATGGTCATTCAACCCTAAATTATTACTCTCATCCAATCTCATTTGCAAAACCATCTCAAGATATTCCAGTTTTGTTTCCCACTCCCACCCTCTCATTATGTTCCACTTCTTCCAACACCCAAAATTTATAATCTGCCTTATCACAAGTTAAAATATGCCTATATAGGGCGTTATTTTCATTTTTTCTTATGTCATACATGTGTTCATATATACGCTGCCTTAAACTGCATTCGGTTTTCCCTATATAATATGCCCAACAAGTTGTACAATAGGCAAGGTAAACCACCCCTCTAGTGTAACAAATGGAGTATGTCTTGCTTTTAAGTTTATAGGCAATACTAGGCATGGATAAATCTAATGTCCTCAGCTAATGACTTGCCCCTCCCTTATGTTCTCCTTTTTACTTTTCTAAAATTTATTTTAAATTATAGTTCCTGTTTTAGCTATATATGAGGGGTCTCTTAAAAAGATCCAATTTACTAGGTATTCTTTTGAACATGTCCCAAGTATTAATACATTTCTTAACCCATCCTGTCTTTTGACCCTGGGTTATAACCAAGTATGGTATCTGGGGTAGTAGTTCAGTCTGAAGCAAAGCACTGAGACAAGATTCGCAAATCCAAAAACAACGATAGTTGAGTTTAAAATACCTTTATAACAACGACAACAAAGCTTTCAGGTTAAAAACCGTTTTTCAATGTTTTACAACAGGTACATTAAAAACGCCCACTTATATACACAAGAACAAGGTTGATCATGTGACCTGCAGCCACCATCACATGACCTTAACAAATGTGATAACATTCAAAGTTTATCAAGAATTACCATAAGTAACAAAGGTTATCAAGAATTATCAAAAATTAACACATTACCTAGCACTAGCTGTAACCATCATACAAAAATTCTAGTGTATGTACCATTACACAAAAAATTATACAGAAAATTTAAGATTAGTTTAATCTAGTTTGTTGTATTTTGTTTAATATGGGTTTTAAGGATACTGAAGCATTCAAACCAGGGGGTACATCAGCTGACAACCTAATTATCCATTCATATTCCCTTAAGTCTAATAAATTGGACAGATCGCCTCCCCTAGGTGATGCAGTAACACAATGTATAACTTGAAACTTAAAACAGTGTGAAGTATCCCTGGACGCAATATGTTTAAATAGCGCATTATTCTCATTAAAATGTCTAATATTTGACTTATGTTCCGTTATGCGTTCTTTAAGCTTTCTAGTGGTTTTACCCACATAGAAAGATGTGCACATTTGGCATGTTGCTAAATAAACAACATTACTGGTTGTACAAGTGGCATAACTAAAGAATTTATATTCTTTTCCTGACACAGGATGTTTGAAAATATCCATTTTTAAAGAATCACTATTTTTAAGTATGTCATTACAACTACTACAATTGTGGCAGGCATATGTGCCTTGCTTTGATGTTACTCTCAAACTAGGTTTCATATAATTAAAATCTTTATAACCAAGAATATTTTTCAGGGTTCGCATATTTCTATAACTAAAATAAGGTTTTTCACCAACTATTGATTTTATATCGTCTTGTGCCAACAGTACTTTCCAGTACTTATATATTATTTTGTTAATGTTCTCTGACATTGAGTTAAAAGATGTTATAAATCTCAACTTATTGGTGTTTGGCACAGGCACATTTACAGTTTCCCCTGATTTTGATATCTTATTAAAAATAGGTTCATATATTCCTTCCCTATTAGATATGATATACTCTTTGGTATTTATTAATAAATTCATGGGATATCCACTAATCCTAAATTCTTCTTGGGTTTCATCCAACTGCTTTATAAATTTATCATGTTCTGAATTTAATCTGCTAACTCTGGCCATTTGAGCCTTAACAATGCCTCTAAAGACGTGGGGTGCATGCATGCTGCTTGCATGTAAATATCTACCTGATGCTACTTCTTTCTTAAATATGGATGTGTTAATTTCATTACCATGTTTCTTAATTATTACATCTAAAAAGTTTATACACGTATCAGATGTTTCTATTTTGAATTTTAGATAATTAGTGGTGTTGTTTAGAAAGGAAACATAATCCATGAGTTCAGATAAACTTCCTTTCCAAAGAAGGAAGCAGTCGTCCACAAACCTTTGATAAAATATCACGTTATCATTCATAAACCGCTCACCATCACATATATTTATCATCTCCCATTGATATAGAACCAGGTTAGCGTACGTATTTGCTACAGGCGTGCCCATTGCTACGCCTGTTGTAAATATACATTGTTATCAAATAGAAATACGTTATTTTTCAGCACCAAGTTTAATAACATACAGACATTTTCTATATATCTAGTTGTATACTTAGAACTTTGTGTCAAGAAATCTCTAATGGAGTCTATCCCAAGGTCATGTGGAATGACCGTAAACAGTGAAGTAATATCCATAACCACCATGTAGATATCATTAATGTTATAGTTTATGGTCTTTAGAGCTGTATAACATAATTTTAACTTTTCAAGAAAATCTGCTGTATCCTTAAGTACTGTTTTACATATAGATAATAAAGGTTGTAACTGTTTCTGTAGATACAGTGATATTGGCTCCGTAATCCAGCCTTTACCGGATACTATCGGCCTCATGGGTGGCTTATCTATAGATTTATGCACTTTGGGGACCCCATACAGTTGTGGAATTATAGGACAAGGGACCGTAAAGAAATGAAACAAGTCTAGTGATATGTCACATGATAATTGAAGCTCATAAATACACATATTCACATAGCTTATGCATTTCTTAACATCTAGGTGTGTTATTTGCTTAAATGCAGCTGGATCTCCTAATAATAGCAAGACTGACTGTTTGTATTTGCACTCATCCATAATGACTATGGCGCCACCTTTGTCAGCCGCCTTAATAATGATGTTAGTATTATTTATAAGTTCTTTTAATCCCAGATGTTCAGGGTATGTGATGTTATAAGATGCATTAAATCTTTTGCTAGCATAAAGCTTTCTAATATCAAATTCACATAAATTATAAAATGCAGTCAAGACAGGTGGATAGCTTGGTATAAATGTGCTTCGTCTCTTGCACATACTAGCATTATAGTCATTGGTTTTAAAGATTAACTTTAGTGCTATGGATCTAATAAAAAGTTTTAAGTCAGTCAAAACGTTAACCATATCTTCCGCTCGTGTGGGTATGAAACCCAGTCCCTTATTTAGCAAGGTTACGTGCTCTTTGTTTAACGTAAATGTCGAAAGATTAAAAATACTTGCCATTATCTTCTGGCTACTTTGTGCTGTTTTTGCGGACTGTCATATTTCCGTTTCAAAACCACTTGTGGATTATTGTTCCTCGTAGTTGATCTACCCCTTGACATTGATCTACTGCCAAACCTCTTGTCCTTTTCTTTTACACGTTCTGCATCCTGCAGTTGAAACGGTTTAGTAAAAAAATTTTTTAAGGTTTGTTGTGAGACCGATACGGTCTGTTTTATCTGATTACCATCCATTCCTGGTGCTTGAGCACCTTCCACACCATGTTGCTAGCTTATCGCCCCCTCGTCAAGCACTGATGACGTATGCCGCCTCAAGGTAGTAGCTACTTCAGCCGGAATACTGTGGTCTTCATTCAGCGGTAAATTTAAAGATGCAGACATTAATTCTGGAAAATTATCCAGAGAGTCTAAGGATATAATGGTTGGTGTTTGCTTTACACTATGTTGTGTTACATTGGACATAAATTCAGAGGACTCGTCTCTGTTTGCTCTGGTATTTGTAGATGCCTCATGTCTCGGCCAAGAAAAAATATTACCCAATTGGTAATCAGAAATGTCCCGTAGCAATTTTCTTTTCTTCACAACCTCCAGGCGATCATCCAAAGTGCTCAATCTGTCCATCATGGAATTGTATATTGATTGGACATTAGTAAAGCCTGGTAGAGCTAGAATCTCCTCTTCCTTTAATAAAATCTCTGCCTTTAGTTCTTTTTCAATATCTAAAAAGAATTTATTCATTAATAACATGTACTCCTTACTTAATTTCAGGTTTAAAGTTTGCCACTGCTTTAATAATTCCGGGTAGGTGTTCCCGTAAGAAGGCATTTTTGTAATTCTTAGCCCTCGAGGGGCTATGCCTTGTGTTCCATATAGGCATCAAAGCTGTAGCGCTGCCACTGCAGGCGCTTGTATGTACCAACCTTCCTCTCTAATGCCTCTAATGCCTGTAGTAGTTCAGTCTCCAATTTATTTCTGTTGCTGATAACTTCACCACTTGTAAGTAGGAGTAAATAAACAGTCCATCTTTTTAGGATTGTATTTTTAATGGGGTTAAACTGTCTGGGTATCCCCCTTCTCCAAAATGTGTGTACATAGTCAATTTTAAAAAAAAAAAACATAATTTTCCTCTGTCATCATAGCTATTCTCACCATCTGTCCCTTGACAATATTATGCTTTAAAATTTGGGTGATCACTATCATAATGTAAATAGGAGTTGGAAAAGCAATATTTTCTATAAATGTTAGATCTAAATTTATTATTATCATCCTTTAAGTCTAACATCTAAATAATGAATTTCATCCAAGCCTATCTTGTGTGTGAATTGTAAAAATTCAGTAGTATGATTCAAAAACTCCATGAAGGGGGGAATCAATTCACATGGTCCCTTCCATAGAATAAATGTCATCCAGGAAACAATATCTACCTATATATTCATAATTAGATTTAAAAACAAAATGAGTCTCCCAGTATAACATTACTACATTTGCGTAGATGGGGGCACAAGAAGACCCCATGGCTACCCCATCCAATTGATACAATCCCCCTTTGAAACGCATAAAATTATATTTTAACACAATTTCCATATTCTCCAATACAAATTTGAAGTTGTCTTGTGTCAGAAAGCCGAACTCTACTAGCATCTGTATAATCTAGTCCAATCTTGTGGGATATCACGGAAACAAGATCCTTGACATCAGTAGTTAAAAATATATTAAGTTACCATTATATTCCGTGGTCCCAATTTTATTCAAAAAGTCCCATGAATCAACGAGTATGTGGGGGTACCTTTTATAAAAACGTTTTAATTTTGTGTCCACAAAAATAGCTAGGGGTTGTGTTTTTGATACTTGAGAAGTAACTATAGGTCTCAGTGGTGGATTATCTACCCCTTTGTGAACTTTGGGGATTTAAATACTGCTGGTATGATGGGTTTAGGTACTCTTAGGAATTGATATAACTGTAGATCAAGATGTCCCTGCATCAAATTGTCTTACAAGACCAAATCTATTTTCCTATATGAGATGTTACGTTCATTTTTGGAAACTGATGCATATCTATTTCCTGTATTTAAAATTCCCAGCATTTTAGCTGTATAATCCCACTGTTCCACAAGTACCACCCCATCCCCCTTGTCCGGCTTCATAACCCTAATCTTATCATTGTGACTTAATTCTTTTAATAATCTAATTTCATTTGGGGACAAGTTAGATTGGCAATATCCATTTTGTTTCATAGCCATTCATTATTTGACTTATCACACACATCTCAAACTTTTGCAAATCTTGTTGAAGTGGTGGGATGTAAGCACTTTTTATTCCACCTAGGCCACTTATTTGATGCTGGTGAGTCCTTAAATATATATACCAAATTTAATTTTCCAGTAAATAATTTAATGTCTGAAAGAATGTCCTTCAATTTCATTTTCTGTACTGGTACAAAGGTGAACCCTTTCAAAAAAAGAGAAAAATAATTTTCATCAGTCACCAAATCTATGTAATTGTATATATTAAAATTGTTGTAGGTGTAAATAATATTCCTAGAGGTAACATTATACAACTGTATGGTGGGTTCATCATCACTCATCTCATCATTACTGTCTATTGTTACACCTGAGTATTCACTTGAACAACCATGATTAGAACAACCATAATAAGTTATGTACTTACCATAACGTTCCATGTTAGTTGTCTTCTCGCCTTCTTTCTTGCTGGATGGGTTCGGAGCCGACCCTCTGCTCCGACTCTGCCTATACTATAGCTCGAGAGCTATTTTTACCGGCTCGAGGCAGCCCTATATCCCACAATACCATGCGCTAACTCCCTAGATCTCGTTGGCAGGTAACGCACAGTATAAAATTATTATAATTATAACCAAAAACGGTCTCCCTGCTGGTAACCCTAATGATACGGGGTAACCGTGAAGGACTATATAACATGAAATAGAAGGACTCTGAGACCTTCAAGTCTGAAAAGGCTAGGGGGCAGGAGGGAGGGGACGCAAGAAAGAAGGCGAGAAGAAGACAACTAACATGGAACGTTATGGTAAGGACATAACTTCTTAATGTTAAGTTGTTATTCTCGCCTTCATTCTTGCTGGATGGGACAGCGTCCCTAGCACCTTGGTTCTGGGTGGCTCAACAGAACAGACTCCTGAGTACGGTGGAACCAAAGTCAGCTCTATTTCTGGAGACTATATCGAGCTTGTAATGGGTAATAAAGGTATGTTGAGAAGCCCATGTAGCTGCTGCACATATGGCATCTAATGGTAACCTTGCTTGAAAGGCTGTTGATGATAGTACCCTGGTTGAATGAGCCTTAGGCCTAGACGGGAGTTGTTTGTCTTAACTCGTAGATAAAGGTAATGATGGATGTCAACCATCTGGAAAGAGTTCCCTTTGATACTGGAAGTTCTTTCTTTCTTCAGCATAAGAGAGAAAGAGCTGTTCTGACTTTCTGAATTGTTTTGTCCTGTCTAAATAATACCGCAGCTGGCGATGAACATCCAAGGAATGTAATTTCTGTTCAGCCCTGTTTGAATAATCTGGGAAGAAAACAGGCAAGTCAATAGTGTGGTTCAGACTTGATTCAGAAGAAACTTTCGGTAGAAAGGAAGGATTCGTTCTGAGAGTTACCCTGTCTTTATGAAAAACCAAATGAGGGGGGCGGACAAGACCTGGAGTTCCGATACCCTTCTGGCAGATGTTATAGCCACCAAAAACAGAGTTTTCCAAGCGAGAAGTTTGAAGGAGCAAGAAGCTGCAGGTTCAAAGGGAGGGAGAATCAATGACGTTAATACTAAATTTTAATCCCATTGTGGAGGAGGATCCTTAATGGGAGGTCTGAGCAAGAAGATGCCCTTGAGGAAAGCTTTACAGAGTTTGTGGGACATATTTGCTTCCGAGAGCCCCACATGAAAATTTGCAATGGCCGCTAGTTGTACTCTGATAGTGGCCGACGACTATCCTGAATGAAAAAGCTCCGCCAGAAAATCTAGAACTTTGAGTTGGTGCATTAAAAGGATCTAAGGACCTAGCTTCTGCCCAGAACGAAAAACGCTTCCATTTGCTCGCATCAGTCTTGCTAGTATTGGACTTATGGGAAGCAAGAATTATATCTCGGACAGGAAGAGAAATAAAGGGAAGCCTGGCTATGGTTGGAAGTGGAGCAACCAAGCTGTGAGGTTGAGGGAACGAAGAGACTGGTGCAGCTTGCCCGTTAGATGGGTCAAAAGGTCTGGAAGGGGTTCCAGATGCCAGGGCTGTTCCAGTAGATAAGGGTGCAGGAACGGAAACCATACTTGTCGAGGCCAATACAGAGTAATGAGGATCATTTTGGATCTCAATGCAGTTGCTTTCTGAATTAATTGCGGAATCAACAGAAAGGGGGGAAATGCGTATAGAAGACCCCGAGGCCAATCGTGGACAAGAGCATCTCTGGGGGGATGGCCTGGTAGAGGGAAGAGAGTGAAGAAGTTAAGGCACTTGCTGTTTTGAGGGGTTGCGAAAAGGTCGCAGCAAGGCTGGCACCACTTCTGAAAAATTCTCTCTGCTACTGCTTGATTTAGAGACACTCGTGAGGCATGAGAATTGTTCTGCTCAGTCTGTCCGCTATGACGTTGGACCTCCCGGGGATGTGAGTTGATATCAGAAACCGTTGAGAGGAGATCGCCCATTGCCAAAGTCTGAGTGCTTCTTGACATAGGGGGTAGGACTTTGTTCCACCCTGCTTGTTTATGTACCACACTACAGACATATTGTCTGTTTGAACTGCTATAGTCCCAGTGGGAAGAGAATCCTGAAGGGCTTGCAACGATAAAAGCACTGCTCTCATCTCCGGGACATTTAAGTGCAGGTGGTATTCTAATTGTTGCCATGTGCCCTGGACAGTCCTGCCCTGATAGTGCCCCCCCACACTATCAGGGAGGCATCCGTTGTCACTGTGGCAACTGCAGTGGGAAGAACAAAGGGTCTGCCCTGAAGAAGTTGAGAGGAGACCATCTACCAGAAGAGGTGTCTCTTGCAAGATGGGGTTATCAAGATGTTGTGAGGCATTGGGAGCTGTTGAAAAGATCACTGAGAAAAAAGGATCCACTGGAGAATTCTCATGTGGAAGCGGGCTAAGGGGAGGAGTAGGATCGCCGCTGCCATGAGGCCTAACGTTTTCAGTACTAACTTGACTTGAATTCTGTTGGACTGCAACAGAAACCGAACATTCCGCCGTATGTCTGTCACTCTCTGAGGTGGCAATGTTGCAGATATTTCTCTGGTATTTAGTATGGCGCCTATGAAGTTTATAGATTGACAAGGCGACAAGGAGGATTTTGCAAAGTTTATGGAAATACCTAGTTTGTTGCAAATGTGAATGGTGTAATCCCTGGCTATTATAAGATGCTGCTAGGTGTTAGCGGTAATGAGCCAGTCGTCTAAATATGGAAACACCTGGAATCCTTTTTGTCTCAACACCCAGGGGACTGTGGTGAGACCAAAGTGCAGGGCTCTGAATTGGTAAGGACTGGCTCCCAGCCGGAAGCGGAGAAACCTCCTGGAGCGCCTGTGTATCTTTATATGATAGTACGCGTCCTGAAGGTCTAACGAGCAAATCCAGTTGTCTCTGCCCAAAAAGGGTAGAATGGACTGCAGTGTTACCATCCGAAATTTTGTCTTCTGCACAGACCTGTTCAGTTTGTTGAGGTCCAAAATGGGTCTCCAGTCTCGTGTCTTTTTTGGTACCAAAAAGAACCTGGAGTAGATTCCGGATCCTAGCTGGTCTGCTGGGACTGCCTGGATGACTCTCTTTTTTTTTTCTAACAGCTTTTTTATTTCTAGCTGTGCCTGACCCGTTGTGCGGATGGTACGTCTGGGAGGGGACTTGGCAATTGGATCGGAGGGGAAATGAAGGGGATTTTGTAACCCTCGGATATAATCAACTGTACCCATTTGTCTTGAGAGAGGGATTGCCAGGCTTCCGGGTACAGAGATAATCTTCCCCCGACTGCCTTCGAAGGTGGACAGTCGGGCAACTTCTCAGGGATACTGAAACGTTTGGTCAGGGAACCCTGGTTCTGTGGACCCCTCTGCCCCTGGGGCGGCATCTATTATTATTATT